>NW_005187681.1:391522-397277 GCF_000239375.1 Pundamilia nyererei | reverse complement strand
TGCCGGCATTTGGCCGACAGCAATGTTTTAATGTTCCTCATTATTAAACATTTGCACATAAATAAGTGACATAATATTCAGAACTTACTTTTGAAAGTTTACTCTTTGGCCGCTCCACTTCTTTGAAGTGTCTCCCAGTCCCAGTGCACTTGTTAGCATGTTTTGGGTCGTGCAACTGGTCTGTCCGGTTATTGTCTCCCCAGAAACATTTCCGTGGTCTTTTTTCCTATTTCCGTTGTGTTGTGTGTGCTTTTGCAGCGTTTTTCTTTTTGCAGCATTTTTCTTTTTGCAGCATTTTTCTTTTTGGAGCATTTTTCTTTTTGGAGCATTTTTCTTTTTGCAAGTGTTTTTCTTTTTGCAGCATTTTTCTTTTTGCAAGTGTTTTCTGAAGTTGCAGTCCGTTTGGCCTCTCAGGGCCACCATAGAATATGGTTCAACAAACTCCCCAATGATGTAAACTGGCTTAAAGTTGTGCAGCTTGTTTTCTCCTCCAGGCATTTTCTCACACTGCCTGTGTGAACTTTTCCTGCTGCTTACAACACATCACGAAAGGGGGCAGTGTAGTGCACACAAAATAACTAAAGAAGAAGCCACAAAACTCAGGGGATAATAATGCCCTCTACTGGGAAAAATGAGAAATGCAACAGTCAAAGAAACCCAATGAAGCAACAACAAAGGGGCAGAATACCAATAAAAACCCTGAAATGACTCACGGACCACTACCGGTCCATGGCCCGGGGGTTGGGGACCGCTGGTCTTAATTACCGAGCTAACAGAGCTACATAAACAGAGCGATTATGAGAGCACCCGACTGCAGATGTCAATAATGCAGTGTAATTGATTAATCTCCCGATCTTTGCAAAAGTTATAAACTGCCTGTACCCAGTTAAGGTACAAAAAAATCTATTCAACAAAAATAGTGATGCAGTTCAGCCTTTTATTGCTCAGCCGAGCCTCTCTGTTGCTGTTTGGAGCAGTCTGTGTTACTCACTCATCCGGTCATAAGGAAACTCAGCTTTTTGATAAAAAGTTTTTCTTGTTCTCGAATACAAATATTTTTTAAAGTATTTGTTCAAAATAAGCATTCGTAAAAAACACTATTCGTGCATATCCGAATACCATATTCAGGTTTGGCTCCAGCCCTAATATAAATATATTCTTGCCTTGAGTAATTACAAGTGTTATAACCAATCGATACAAGGTAGATGAAAAAGATTTCAGGTTGAGCTTTAGCAGTTTAGCTTTTAGCTTTTCAGTCACAGTATTGTTTACGATTTATCATTACAATTATATAAATAAATATGTCTATATCTAAAACTGTGAATTTTGTGTATCGTTGCACCCCTAACACACACACACACACACACACACACACACACACACACATATATCTATATATCTATATATATATATATATATATTAATATTAGGAAAATAACATATCATTGTTTTATACCCAGATTTGGGCTGGAACTTAAATTTATGGAGAGCATTAAAATTACATTTTGAGCTTCCCAACAGTGATGTATTAACCATTAAAGATACATAATAATACCATCACTAAAAATTGAAGGCAGCTGTGGAATACACCTTCCACAGGGTGGTGAAAACAAACTGCAAGCACTGCAACTACAAATGATAAAAACAGTGCATGCCATGTCAAATCTAAAAAGTGATGATGTCCCCCCTTCTCTCTGACGGCACTGTCATAAAGTTCCTCACGTTTGCCACCATCCTTTATATTACTGCCATCTTGTGGTCACAGTCAGCTATTGTCGCTGGAACTTGTTTCATGCTCATAAGAAACTGTAGCTCTCTCTGTTATACAGGCTTCAGCTGGGCGAGCTGAGAGGCCAGCAGCTCACATGATCTGTGCTTTGTGTGAAAACACAGCTCGTGTTGGCAAGTAAATTAACTTCAGTGATTTGTCATCATAACAGATCAGTTTCCTTTGGTTAACTTTGACCAACATGTGTGATGTAGAGACAATGGAGGAGACGGCAGCTCTGACCACGTCTGATCTAATCAAACAGGTGACCAGGTGGGATCAGGTGCAGAGATTCCCAAATTTGCTGGAATATCATTGTAACCAGCTGTTTTTGCCAACACTAAAGCTTAATTTCAAATCAATATTTTAATCCCACCTGTAAATATTGACAGTTAACCATCAGTCACACTCATGAACAACTCTTTAGCTTTCTTTTTTTTGCTTTGTTTGTTAGAAACACGCAGATGGTGGACATCAAGCAGAATATAAAGTATTTAAAATGAGCTCGGTCTTTAAGATATGCAGCAGTAAAATGAATCCATTTAACACTCGTGAGGAACATTTTTCTGCAGAGTATTTATATATTTTTTACTTTTAATAACTATACAATTTTCCAAAAATATTGTTTTATGTTCAATGAATGTTTTATGTTAACAAATTCTTATCACTGTAGGTTTATAAAAAAAACCCTGATGATTAATAAATAATATGTAAATGTTTTTTGTAATTACAGTAAATTTTGATTTGAATAGAAATCACTGGATTTTACAAGTCTTCAGCCAAGACGGAGAGCAGAGAGGTGAAGATGTCCATGCAGATTTCACAAAGCTGCATAAATAATTACATTTTAACCTGATCGGTTTATATTGTCTCATTGTTAAATAGTGAAAGAAGCTGTGTTTGCATATTTGCAAGTTTCAGATCATCAAACTCATTTTAATTTCTTCTAAAATCCAGAAAGTCCACGTGCTGAGGCTCAGGCACACTTAGCTTGATCAGGAAAATGATCCAGAATACACCAGCACGTCCACCAGAACAACAAATAAAAGTTCAGGGTGGTCTGATCATAGTCCTGTCTCAAAAACAACTTAAAAACTGCAAAAAACAATTTACTGTTTGATGACCTTACACATGCAAGACATTGACCAGAAGAAGAAGAAGGTGGTGCATGTTCTTATTCTACACTGTCTGAATACATGAAGGAAAATAAAATGAAAGTGAAGCGTGAAAGAAAGAAGCACGTCCCTGCTGTCCAATTACACTGTTCGTGTTTTATAAATTGGGACATTCGTGAGACAAGCTAATAAGAGAATAGAACAGACTGGCTGACCCAGAGGTGTGTGTGTGTGTGTGTGTGTGTGTGCGTGTGCTTAACAACATTACATCCCATGTATCCACTGAATTCATGGGATGTAAAACATGCTCAGAGCAGCTGGACTTATCCAGGCTCAGGGAGGATGTTACAGGTGGAGAAGGTGGAGCGGAGAAACCACATCAGCACATACTGTGGAAACTTTCACTTGAACATGAGCCACTAACTTGCTCATGTTTTGAATATGATCAGTTTCTTTACACTTTCTATAAAAATGTCAAAGGAACAATCTTATTTCTGAACACAGTAATTAATATTATTTAAAATGAGGGAATGAAAGCCTGAAGTTCAAAAGTAATACAGCAGTGATTTAAGTCATGAAGGAGCAGGTCACTGATGTTTGGAGACTGTGTGGTAACATCCAGCCTGACCCTGCTGCACAGGCCGGCTCTGACTTTAACAAGCATGTTCTCACTTTAAGGAAAACTTTGTCCTGCTCTGATTTCTCGTTTGGCTCTCGGCGAAGGCGGTCGCACTTTTCTCCTCTCCTCCTCTCCCTTAGCTTCCCTGCTTAGCCTCTTGTGTCCTTGTCTAGTGTCGTGTTTTTTTGTATTACTTTTCCCTGGAACATTCTCTCACAGTCTGTTCTCTAAAACCTAAAAGAGGAATTATGGATTTGATCAACGGGTCAATGCTATTGACACCCTTTTCTCAACGAGAAGTCTGGGCTCGGGTGAGCCTGAGTGTCCGGGTGGTACTTTCCCTGCCGGATACACGATGGACAGGTGGCAGAAATGGAGGGTCGTGTGCCTGGCGGACTGTCGATTGAGGACACTGAAGATATCTACCTGTTCGGAACCATGATAACAGGGTTCTTGCTGATTGGAGCTGGCTTGGCCCTGGCTTATCGGAGAATTAAGAAAGCGGAATCGGCTGTTCAAAACCCCACAAGGCTGCCCGCTGGAATTGAAACGATGGGACGAGGTGTGACTTCTCAGAAAGGGCACATTGAGTGCAGCATGGATAAGATCTTGGAGAAGCTTACGGCTGCCGTGAATACTCAGAATAACATCTCTGAGCGCAAGTTTGATAACATCATGGAGAAACTCACGGCTCTCCAACGGGAGATTGAGAGACCAGTGTTGGACTGTTAGAACAGCTTTGAAATTCTCATGAGCTGTTCGCACTAAAGAAAAACCACCATCATAATGCGGCTATCCCTTCGGCCCCAGCTGTGGGCTCAAGGCTGGCGCCGAACAACAACACCCTGATAACGACTGTTTTTAGACTGTTCCTCCCACTCCATGCAAGGCCACCTGGGTTGGCTGGAAGACTGTTAGACTACTTAGCCTGGCAGGGCGAAGGACACTGTCTCAGCTGAACTCTGGACACTCACACACATACACTGATAAGCACTCATACATCCCCCGTCCCCTTCCAATGCCTTCGATGCTTGTTGCCTCCTGGGAACACGAGGCGGGTCTGGGCCCGCGCTGGAGAGTCGGCGCAGTGGCAGGATGGCTGCTGTGTTGCCTGGGATTACTCCTCACCCCCTACCCAACCCTGTTGCTGGTCACGTGCTCTATAATGTTGTACTGTGGACATTTATGTGCAGAGGAGTTTTTTTGTTTCCTGTTCTCATGCTGTTTCTAAGTTTCTTTTTTTCCTCTTGTACTTTCCCATTGTAGTGTACATTTCAGTGTTTTTTCTGTAATGCAACCGTTCTCTGACTGTATCCCCATGTGATGTCTGTGTTGTGTGTGTGTAAGGTCAGGGGGCGAGTTCATTCCACTGCAGGGCAACCTGCCACTGCATGTGGCGAATAAAATCTGAACTTGAGCTTGAACTTGTAACAGACGATTTCACTGTGACAGTGGGTGTGTCGGCTCCTAAAATCTAAGAGAAAAACTATTTTGAATTTGTTGTGTTTTTTGCCTGTAAGTGCGTTGTTAACTGCACAGTTAACTCAGGACTATGCCATCTGAACAGCCCTAACCCCAGCTCACTGTTTGGTCTTTTTATTCCAGGAAATGCTCCTTATCATTCTTTAATACACTGTAAAAAAAAAGTCAGTAAAATATACAGCAAAACACCGTCAAATTCCAACGGTAATGGAGCGTAAAACCAAAAACTTCCTTTTACTGTATTAAATAGATTGAATAACCGTTAATTGTGAGACTGGATAAAACTTTGTTTTTTACTGTAATAAAATGTTGAAATTATAAATATTTTCTGTGAAAACAAATAAATATGCATACATTTTATAATTACATATTGTAATTTTGAAAATGTCTGAAAAACTTAGATTTTACGGTATTATTTGAGTAAAACTACATCTTTTGGGGTTGTACACATTGGAATTCACAGTATAAAGCTGTAGATTTTTAAGCAAACAAAAACATTCATTTTTACAGAAACAAGATGTTAAAAAATAGGGTCCACCGTAATAATACAACCAGTACATACCATTAAAAAAAGCAAATATCAGCAGTGAAAGACAATAAAACTGATAGTATTTTTTTATTTTAAAATTCAGATACTGATATACAGATTAAAAGTTAGGCCTGCAGTATATCATTGTTAACCTTCTGATAAACAAAATCAACAGGAAAAGAAGATGTTAAAAATAAAGTTTATGGTTGTGAATAAAATTGATTTCAATAATCTTTTTTAAT
>NW_005187681.1:369559-378028 GCF_000239375.1 Pundamilia nyererei | reverse complement strand
AGAGGTAAGCAGTGGTATTATTCAAGTTTTGCTAAAGAAAGATGGACAAGAGACACTAATCTTAATCAGCCGAGCTCAGGTTCATGTCCAGGTGAGCAGTTTCACACGCTATAAAATGTTGATTGAATGATAGGTCTCATCACCATGCATTCAGCTATTAACTTCAAGTTCTATGATAAATCAATAGGAAACTTAAATACGTTTTCCAACAAATTATGATGGGCTGCGTTGTCTATGTATCACTTTTACATAAGTAGATTTAAAGGATAACTATTGCCAAAACGCAACCTGGGCTGTTTTTGTTTTTTTTCTTTTTACTGTATCGATTTTGATGCGCTCAAATTTATGCCCCGGCCCCCTAGTATTCCCATTCACTGGCTATTGACCACAAAACAAAATCACGGTCAATCTCAAAAACGGCTCGTTTGTCGTAATTATGCTTTTAGATATATGTTTGTCTTGTTTACAGTAAAAAAACAAAACAAAAAAAAAAACAGCCCATGTTGCGTTTTGGCAATAGTTATCCTTTAAGAACTGTATATTTTACACTTAAGAAATCATTTATCATTAGATCTGTTTTTGGCAGCACGTTTTGTTCATTTCTGTGCATTTTGCTCAAGCACTGATCAAACTTTGTCCATTTTTTTTGCTGCAGAGGGGATCCTGCCAGTCCAAAGTGAACTCCTGATGGACATTGAAGTACTCCTGCAGAGCTTGTATCTTCGACACCATGCGCATTAGAAACTCCACCGAGTCCTTTCCTTCACCAAGGCAGGACCCAGTGACTCATTACTGTTGATAGGTCAGGGGCAGGTAATATTTTGTTTCATGTTAATTCATTCCTCCATGGATTACCAGCCATATATATGGACACATGCTGTATTCTCATGATCTATGCTGTTTTGTAGGAATAGAGAAAATGATATGTTTAGGTTGTTTTCAAATGGTATGTCAAATTTTCTCATTGTGTCAGTAATATTCTCTACCTTGGTTGTATATGAGCATCTTTAGATTTTTCTATATTTAGCGGTTGCAAATGTAAAATGTACGGTAAACCATTTATGTTCCTCATATTGTACTGTATTTTTAGCGGTAAAATACCAGCAGCTGTGGTTGCCAGGAATTTACCGTAAAATGTATATGGTCAAAATAAAATGCTGTAATTTGTTATACAATTTCACTGTGTTTTTTACTGTCAAAGGTTTTAATAAGGTTTAACATATTTCTGTTATTTTTACAGTTATTTACAATAATAGGGTCTATCCTATTACTGTTAAGTTAACAACAAATTACTGTAAATATTATTATATTATAACTTTTTCTTTACTGCAAATATCCGTAAAAAGCTATGGAAAGTTGCATTTTTTACATTAAATTGCTGTATAATTGACAAATATATTTGTTTTTTTCTATCATGATTTTGGTAAAATAATACGTTGTCTACCTTAAAAATTAGGGTTACAAAACCAGTATACCGTATTGTCTTTTACAGATTCCACATTTTTTACACGGTATGTTCCTGGCAACCACAGCTGCCGGTATTTTACCGTAAATTTGACTCTTTTTTTTTTACAGTGTATTTGCCTTTTTCTAAATATTGTCTACATTTTTATTTTATTTTTTTTTATTTTCAGCTCTTTGTTCCTGCCTTTCTCTTTTCTCTGAGCTGAACTGAACATGTCTGTGTTTTGTAGCATCAGCAACAACGCGATGGTTCAAACAAACTACATTTGAAAGGAGTGTGGTGGTGGTGCTCTGTGCGTGTGTGTGTTTGTGTGCTTGTGCATGCCGAGAAACTCATGAAGGCAGTAAAACTGCTGTGGTACAGGATGCTGATGGTTCTGTGTACTGAGACCTTTGAAGCTCAGATAGAAAGAGTTTCCTCCAGCAGTAACAACCACTTCACTTTATTCTTACACATCAAGCACAGAGAACAAGAGGACACACAAACGAGGGTTTCCAAAGCCACAGACTGTTTGGGATCGTGCTGTAAATACATTCACTCATCTTCTTAACACCTCAGCAGCTGTCTCAGCTGTCCTGAGGCAGGCCAGCCTGAACAGGTGATCAACAAACTCAGCCTCCCAGCCTGGGCCGTCTGCGTGTTTAAGCATGTATATTGTGTTTGAGATGTCATCAGGTGCTTCAAACACACTCACATGGAGACTATAGGTTATATAATAAACAGCCATTAATTAATTTTATGTGGAAAGACAAATGGCCGTGGATCACAGTGAGATCATGGCCCTGAGATAACAGACATGCACAAAACTCAGAATGTGTGTAATTATTAAATCAGTTGTTGTTGCTTAAGCAGAGATAAATCACACGTGTTTGCATAACACTGTTTTTGCTCCACAGTAAAGCTCATGTAGTACTCTCAGCTGTACTATCCACACAATGTTTCACTATTACCGTTGTAAAGACAAGCAGAGAGTGAAAGGAACGTGAACGGTTTATTTCTCCACACTCCTCAGTGTAATTCCAACGGTAGGTGCAATAGACAGGAAGTGTTTAAGTATCCGTGTGGTTTGGTAAAGATTCATACCTCCTCAGTCCAACCCTTCCACCCTGGGGAGTGCAAAGGAGCTTGCACAAGCAAATTTAGCACATGCTATTGACTTAAGAGGACTGCATTTTCCAAGGCAATGCCTCAGAAAAAAGGGAGAGAGAGACAAAGGAGGATTGAAGAGGAGCAAGGGAAAGGAAATCCAATATACAATGATGGAAGAGAGAAATATATGGGGGGTATGCTTAGCTGCAGTCACCGCTGTCTGTTCATATGGATAAACAGAGGACGGGCAGACGGATGGATCCTACAGAGGGTTTCAACACAGCACACAGAGGCTTGACCACTGCCAGCTGTTCAGATACTGAGTTACACGTTTCTTTCTCTCAGTTTCTAAGGCAATCATCAGAACACGTCCAATGTACCTGATCCACATCAGCACACACCGAGCATCAGTTTGCATGTGTGCCCAGGTATGTCCAACACACACTGGATAAAATACTTTGGCCCACAGAACATCAAAATACAGCATTACTGATACTGTAATGCTGTATTTTTTGCTTTTTTAAATATTGCTGTGTTACAATGACGAGCTGCTCACTGCGTACGTGTCTATTTCCTGGCAGGAATTGGTACAAAGCTTTGCATAAACAGCAGTTGTGGAATCTGCTGCACTCGGTGAAGGATGTGGAGGTTTGTACTGTGACAAAAAGTTTGAACCTGATGACATAAAGACGTGAAAACTAAAAAGTCTGTTGAGCAGAAGATTCACATGCCAAAGAAAACACCAGGAGGGTTGAAGCTCATCGCTGCACTTCAGCAACAATAGTTTCACTTTTTATGACCAACATTTGTGTTTTCCACAGATGAAAAAAGTCTGCGCAGGAAAAACAGCAAAATGATGCGACAAGATCTGACCATTTGTACCAGAGGCAATGAACACACACACAGACACACACACACACACACCATTAGCTTCTAACAGACTGCTTCCCCGAGGAGTCGTGGCGTTTGTGTAGCCACATGAAACAAAGTGTGTGTGTTTGTCAATCCCAGCTGCTGCGTTCTCTCTGTGCATGCGTGTGTCTGCATGTTTGTGTGTGCGGACAGCAGCCAGGTGGTCTGGGCTGCCCTGTAAAGGTGATGTGTGCTGACTATTTGGAGTCAGGACGTGGCAGGTTAGCTCACTGCAGCATGCTCGTATTTTATGTGGCAGCTCTCTCCAGTCTTATCATATTTTATACGGCCGCAATAACAGACTGTCTAGAGAAAAAGGGACCGCCTGCCACCGCACATGGTGCCAGCAGTAAAACCAGGCAGGCGCATGCTCGCGCAGAGCCATGCAATGTGCTGGCACGTAACACGGCAGCTGACCGATCTGCTGAGTACTTTTACAGTAAACAAACAGAGTGAGGTGCAGAGTAATAACTGAAGCAAAACAGCACGATTAACAGAAACACAGCCATCGGAGGGACAGGCATGGAGCCACTTCAAGGAGTGAGCCAGCACTTACTCACTGCTGCTCTCAAATTCAGGTCTGAGCTGACATCTGTCTCTGTGCTGCTGCCCGCTGAACACACACGGGCGCACACACGGGCGCACACACGGGCGCGCACACGGGCGCGCACATAGGCACACAGCTTAGCTAACAGTTTTGAGTCCATGTTCATGAGTGCATGCATACCAGAGCAGAAGACATGGAAGTAGTGAAGTGTGCACGGATCATTAAAGTTTTTCCAAAGTGCCAACCTGTGAACATGTTTGTATCAATAAGACACACAGAGCTGGGTCACAGTGCCACTGAAGTAGTAATAGAAACAACAGATGCAGAATAATAAAGAAGAAGAGGAGGAGAATGAAGAGAAGCTTGTTTGCTGGTGTTGTGTAATGTCTTACCTGGGGCAGATAGAGAAAAGCAGGCGGGCACTGCAGAGAGTGGGCCAACATCCCCGACCCGGACAGCAGTACACAGCCAGAGTTCGCCATAGAGCACAGCATGTGGAGGCGGGACAGCTTACTCATGGAGAGTCACTCACACTTCTGTTTACTTCACTCTCACTATCCTCGCTCTCTGCCTTCACTTCCTGTCCCCTCCCTTCTTGCTTCTTTACTTCTTTCAGTGGCAGCGATGAGCAGTCAGAGTTAATACAGCTGATGCACACACACCACTGAGGATGCCAGCACACACTCTCAGCAGCTGAAGCTCAAGCAAATCCCGTGTGTGTGTGTAGGAACGTGAAGCCTCTGCTTCTCTTCTTCTCTGTTTACTTTGAGAACGAGGTGCAGAAACCAAGGCACACGAGCAGCTACAGAGGGAGGGAGAGAGGAGGGATGCAGGAGGGAGAGAGAAAGGAGAGTAGAGAAGGAGGTGGCGGCAAGGCAGGACTAAAAAGATCTGGGAGGTCCTTAAGGAAAGGAAGGGAGTGATTGGAGGAAAAAAAGAGGGACTAGGAGGGACGGATTGGATGGAAGAGGAGCGGCTGGAAAAGAACAAGGAAGGAGAGGATGGGGAGGAGGAGAGAGGAGGCTCTGGAGTATCCTGACATCAAACGCATCTCTCTGTGTGTGCACACTCACACACACATAACAACATAACAACAGAAGCTGGTCCATGTCATTAACACTTACTATAGACAGCTCTGCCATGACCAGCTCTGCGTTAACGCAGATCTGCTCTCCTCACACACAGACACACACACACACACTCACACACCTCTACCATCAGTATCTCATTGAACAACACAGTATCTCAGCAGTAAGACCACTCAATGCAGCACTGCGCCTCCTGCATGCATGAACAGTGGACCTGCATGTTCTGCCCACACGCTGGCAGAACAAACCGTACTGTGAGTGGTGCTAACACCAAAGTACAAACAGAGCTGTTAGGACTGATGAGGCTGTGAAGCTGCTGAACAGTGTCTCCAACAGGTTTAGTTCAGAGGCCTCCTGCTGCCTCCTTCACCACACAGCCTCAGCACCTCCGTACCAGCTGAGCTGAACAACTACTGGCCAGCTGTCCTCAAACATACCAGAGAGTCCACCTAACAGCACTGATGAAACATTTCCTTCTGAGACTGCGTACAGACTGAATCTGACAGAGGACGATGCAGTCGTCTGTATATTACAGACATGGCTCCCCAGTGAGGATCAGCGTCTTTACTTACTGAAGTCTGGCTGGTTCTACTGAGAGTCTTCAGGAAATGTCACTGCTGACGGATTACTGCCTGACAAACATGCTGCAGTGGTCTGTCTGTCACGGTCAGAGGTGGCAAAGTACAGACTTTCTTTAGTACAAGTACAAATACTTTTGTTAAAAAATACTCCTGTAAAAGTTAAAGTACTGAAGAGGTATCGTGGCTTTGCCTCCACACCTAAACAGGAAAATGAGTCCAGTCAGGGCAGCCGAGAACATACAGGAGGCCTCCTCAACAAAGTTCTACTCAAACAATCACTTAAGAAAATAACTCTGCAAACTGACCAAAGGAGAGCCAGCTCGACTTATAAAGTAAGGGAATGAACCATCGTATACTTTAAAGGGGAAAACCATAGAGACAACAGCTCAGTGTAATAAAGGATGAACTGCATTCCCTCCTGTGTGGTCACAGCAGCTCCACCCTCAGCCTCCTCTTACTCAAACCAGAGCAGCAGCCAGGTAACTAAAAACCAGCACAGCAATTACTACCACACATACCACAACAAACAATACAACACAGGTCTATGCAGTCATTTACACTATGGCCCAATGAAGGACTTGAGTTACTTCCTGGTCACTGAAGCTTAGATAGAAAGGTAAACATGAATACTACCAGAGTGTTTCAGCTGTTGGGAAAATAATCATAAGTCAAAGATGATTGTACTGCATGTAATCTTTAAGTCTGCACTTAATGAAAGTGAGCATCCTTCCCTTTAAATCGAAGCTCTCTTCTTGCTCTCCTGTCTTTCTCATCTTTCTCTGAGTGAAGTTAGCTCTGCAACACACTGTGAGACAAACTGCACACAAACAGTTTGTGTGACTGTTGATGGTTGTTGAGCTGATAGAAACGCTGCATTTGAAATTAAAAATCTAACTCCCTTCATGCTCGTTTCTCACAGGTTAGATGCAAACTTACATCCTGGCCCACTTTAACCCCTCAGTATAAAAGCTATAAATGATACTGTTAAAGTAAGGAGCCTGTTTTGAAACTGTAAGAAGCTTAAAACACTACAATGATACTTAAGCACAATAACTGTTGCACTTATAAATAGTTTCTGCTCTACAGGAGCAACAAAGCACTTTATACAAATGTTTCTCACATTCATTCCAGCATTCATATGTTTTATTGAAGGGTCTACCTTAAATCATAAAGCGCCTTTAACGCTGTATAAATGAAGTTGAATGCTCCAATGGATGCATTGTAGAGCAACTTAGCATCTCTCTAAGGATAACAATGTGGGATCAAACCACCAGCGTTCTGATCAGTAGATGAGCTGCTCTACCCGCTGAGCTACAGCCACCGCTGTGCTGCGGGCTTTCAGTACAGGTCTGGGTCACCCACAGCTCTACAAGGCTGATCTGTCCTGATCTGGCATTATTTAGTATTAACACTATTATGTGTATTAGAAAGTAGATTTTTAGTCTCACTATTATTATTTTATGTATTACTATTAGTACTAGTGTTGTTAGTATAATGTTCATATGCAGCATGCTGTTATTAGTATTTCATCGTGGTTTAAACTGCTGTAACAAACTATGGGCTGAGAAAACATTGTCTTGTACCCACATACATCTAACAGTTTAATGGGTTGGATGAAAAGAAGACATCAGTGTACGGTGGAATAATCCTTCAGTTACAGATGAAAACAAGCATGTCGTTAACACCCGTATACGAGTCATAGAGCTGACTGCATGTAATTTATAGCTCAGCTGTGAGGAGGATATTTGGTTTAAACGCAGTCTTTCCCTGAAAAAAACAGAGCTAATGGATGAATAATGAGCAACACTAAAATATGTATATGCCCCACTCTGTTCCCTCTCTATCTTCCTAATTTATGGGCCCTCAGAGAGGGACAGCAAACAGCAGTTTCTTCATATTTTGCTGCTATATTTATTTTTCATCCACTACAAAACTCACCAAATAACAAAGTTATTAAGTTAAATAAAAAAAGTGAAGGTAAGTCATAATTTTAGATCTAATCCGCTCGGAGGAATGGCAGAGAGAAAAAACAGGAGTGATGCTGTCCACTGCTGTTCACCCTGCTAACACATGACGTACTGCACAGTACAGCTCAAATCACATCATCAAGTTTGCAGATGACTTAACAGTGGTGGGTCTCATCACCAACAATGATCAATACAGAGAGGAGGTGAACTCCTGGTGGACTGGAGTGAGAACAACAACCTGTCTCTAGAGAGATGGTTGTTAACGTCAGGTAGAGCTCAACGACCCACAGCCCACTGCACATCAACGGATCTGCTGCTGAGATGGTCAACAGTGTGAAGTTCCTGGGTGTGCACATATCAGCTAACCTCTCCTGGAACCTGAACACCACCACCACCATGAAGAAAGCCCAACAACATCTTCACTTAGGAAACTGAGGAAGGCCAGTCGCCCTCCTCCCATCATTTTACCAGTTAACCATTGAGAGCTACAATGTGTATGCAATATATCTATATCTATGTATAAAAAAAACACCCAGCACGCCCCTGCGGGCGGTTTATCCTTCAAGCTCAGGTCCTCTACCAGAGGCCTGGGAGCTTGAGGGTCCTGCAGTATCTTAGCTGTTCCCAGGACTGCGCTCTTCTGGACAGAGATCTCTGATGTTGTTCCCGGGATCTGCTGGAGCCACTCGCCTAGCTTGGGAGTAGCACCTAGTGCTCCGATTACCATGGGGACCACCGTTACCTTCACCCTCCACATCCTCTCGAGCTCTTCTCTGAGCCCTTGGTATTTCTCCAGCTTCTCGTGTTCCTTCTTCCTGAT
>NW_005187681.1:366561-367538 GCF_000239375.1 Pundamilia nyererei | reverse complement strand
GTGGGAGGAAGCCGGAGTACCCGGAGGGAACCCACGCAAAAACGGGGAGAACATGCAAACTCCACACAGAAAGACCCGGGCCTGATGTTGGAATTGAACTCAAGAGCTTCTTGCTGTGCGGCAACAGGCCTGACCACCGTGCCACTGTAAAAAAAAAAAAAATAATGCAATCATTAGCAAATCCCACAAAACCATATTTTTCAGGCTAACAGCAAATCCAAGCCGCCCGGCTCGTCCATCTATTCAGCTCTCAAACATTTGCTCATTGGTCTATCGCTAAGAAAGCAAAGAATCAAAAATCAGAAGGGAGAGAAGCTGAAAGGAGAGAGTGAGCTGATCCTGCATCCATAAAAAGACCCAGAACAACACCATCCAACACATGGCCCTTCATTTCAGAAGCAGCAGCAGGCCCCTCACAAAAACATCCTCCACATGCTGAGCTCAGACAGAGCATCTGCAAACGATTGAAACAGTGTCTCCAAAAGTTGCTTCTGTTCATCTGGACGTAGCGTTTTGTGGGTGAAAAGTTTCATTATCATCCAGGTGACTTCTTCAGTCTCAGCTGACTGCAGGTTTCAATCTTATAAACAGTTATATTTGCATAATGACTGTTATAATGAATCAGGATTAAGGAAATCACCTCCCAACTTTTGGACATTTAATTACCTGGATGATTGAGAATGCATCAAGACGATTGAAACAGTAACTTCTGTCAATAGTTTGATCTGAAAGTGTAACAACACGAACATCAAGCAGCTTTATTGTGTGTTGGACCAGTAAACCTGAGGCTGAGGAAACAGCACATCACCATGACACTGCACTTTACAAACATTTAAAAACTCCCCAGTACACCTGAGAGACCATGACTTTATTTACATTGCTTGGCCTTCATGTTTTTGAACCATTGTATGTCAGGAAATGTGTGTGTGTGTGTGTGTGTGTGTGTGTGTGTGTGTGTGTGTGTGTGTGTGTGTGTG
>NW_005187681.1:364140-365954 GCF_000239375.1 Pundamilia nyererei | reverse complement strand
ACGCAGTCCAGTGCCTCTGTAGATTTGACGTCACAGAAGTGCAATTCTCAATCCAGCCCGTTCAGGTTTAGCACTCCCTGTGGCTGGCTGCAATAAATCACTCACACACACACACACACACACACACACACACACACACACACACACACACAGCAAGAGGCAGTAATATATCTCTGGGAGAATTTAACTGCACTGGCACCAACATTTGCATTTCTGTGAAACGAGTGCATCTGATTTATTGAACCACCGGCCTAAAGCATCTTGGGAAATGAGGCGAGTGGATGGAAACTACATTTCCCACAGGCCGCGTGTTTTAGCCATGTCAGCAGCAGGCATTTCAGAGATGCTTTGTAGTGCTGGTGAACTGCTGAAAGCAGAGAGAGAAGAAATGCAAGCAGAGAGAGAAATATATAAAGCACAAAAACAAACAGCAAAGGACGAGTTTCCAAGAAGACACAGTCCTCTTTTGTTCTCAATGATTTGTCTTTGAGAGTATCAAACCAGCAAACTAGATCATTCTGTGAAGATTCAAGAACTGAGACAGTAGGACAGCAACAAAGGACAGAAGAAGAAACAAGCTAAAGCAGCAGAGCAACAGAACCTGTGAGACGAGAGGAAATATGAGAAAGGCCCAATCAGAAAGGACAGAGAGGTCCCTCAGAGTGGTGCCAGGCACAGAAAATCTTTGTCCTGATATCAGCACTGCATCTTTACTCCAGCTGTGTCCTCAGTAAATAATGAAGGGAATGAGAGAGAGAACGGTGATTCCTCAGATAGGACTCATTTAACAGGGATGAGTGGGAACACATGGAGGGATGGAAAAGTGACATTTCACAGAGCGGACGGCCAAACGAGTGGATGTAAGCAGGTAGAGCAGCGAGAGGACGACACCGGGAAGAGCGAGAATCCCCTTTGTGCTACACAAACACTGAATCAGGACAACCACAGACTGATTTTTCCACACTTGTGTACTTCTGCCTGAAAGTGTCAATTTGTCCCACCACCGTCTGGCTGCTGCAGCAGTCCACTAAGGGTGTGTTCAGTACAACCAAGTCCATGTTCAGTGTCACAATGTGTGAGTCACCCACTGTGTCATGGCCGAAATATCACATTCACAGAAGTTTAACCTTCACGTGTTTGCTCTCTTTAACTTTAATATGCTGTTAATATAAAATCATTACTTTCTGCATCAGTTTCAGACTGAAAGCCATTAAACGTGTCAGTGGGTAGAAACTTGTTATTATTAAAAAGGCCTTTAGTCAAGCTGATTAAATACAAACCCTGAGTGTGTTAAACAGGCCAAACAACATAAGTAAAGTTAAATGAACAACTGAGCACAAAGTGAGGAGCTCGTGCTTCCTGCGATGATGCAGAGGTGATGTGTTTGCATTCATGGTCAACAACACGTTCACGCAGTCCTCTCCATAAGTCCCTGCACATACAGGCCAGAGGCACAATAACTGACTTTAAAAGGATGAAAGCTAATCAAAGGCAAACAGCAGCTACCAGCAACTTTTAAGGTGGAATGTCATCTTGCATGTTATGAACATTCTATTCTATTCTAGTCTATTCTAGTCTATTCTAGTCTATTCTTATAGATTCAACATTGTTTGGCTCCTTTTGTAACCAGTAGAGTAGCAGGTTTAATGGTTTTCATCTCATTCCCATGAAGCCAGCCGTGCCCCTCTGGTCTGCTTCCAAATCCCCCACGGTGTGTTTTTGGATCTCTGGATGATAGGTTTGTAACTTGAACCCATCCGCTGGAACGTTGAAGACAATATAATTACACTGCAAAGCAAGACACAAGTAGGCAA
>NW_005187681.1:360183-363751 GCF_000239375.1 Pundamilia nyererei | reverse complement strand
AAAACAATAAGACACGGTATGACCTCTCATGCTCCCAAAGTGCTGTCTAATACACACAAAGTTTGCAGACTATCAAGGATCAAAACCTCTACCAATCTACAGCTAATTACAAAACTCTAAGCATATATAAGTAAATATTTCTAAGCATAAATGACAATCAACAATACAAACTCTAACACTGGATCTCCTCGTCTGTGTCAGTCTTCAGAATGAAGCCATTCAAATTTAACACAGGTGTTGTTTCACAATATACATAAAGTTTACCTGAAAACCGCTGAACGCTATGTCCACCATCCATCTTCAGCATATCTCTTTAGGCAGGTGTGCATCGAGATCAGGCGTGATGCCTCCACGTTGAGCAGTCCGCTGGCATTTTAACATTTCATCAAGCTGATGTCAGATCAGTCAGTCCTATGGTCTGCAGGAACACGCTGCCCGAGAAAGTCAAGCTCTGCAGCTCCCACTCATGAAAGAAACATGAAGCCTGTCAGGCCCCACAGCATCTCTGTTTGGCCCAGCCTCTTATCTACCAATCAGATCGCATTCAGAGCTGCCGAGCGCCAATCCCTCGCCGACGCCGACTCACCTGCACGACCTGACTCTGACCCCTTAATAAACCTCTATGTGCAGCCAACTGTCGCCTCTCTCACCTTCTGTTTCTCTCTATCTCTCTGCCTTCTTAGCCTGATGTTGTCAGCGTTGCATGTAGCAGCCAACTGAAGGGAGCGATCATATATTTCACATGACTGCTGAAATCGACTCTCACAAACCTTCTATTAGCACAAAAATTATTTTCTCCTCTTTCAACAACATGAATTTTCTTCTTTTGCAGCTGCTGCATTCAGAGAATGCATGCATTCACCTGCTGCTCTCTGTCCAACCAGCCCTCTGTCCTTCTTCACTGCATCCACTTTCTCTGAGGTCTTCCTCTCCTGCTCCTGCCTGGCAGCTCCACCTTCATCATTCTTTGTCCAGTATACCCGTCCTCTGCACACCTCTCACACTCACCCATAACACATGTTAATGCAAAAAAACTGAAAAGCAAACTGAAGGGGTGAATTTTATCTGGATAGTCTAGATTTTTGCATATTTACACTTTTAAACCACGTAAATGTTTTTTGTCTTCAAATGAACTAATCTATACTTGCATTCTGTTAGTCTGTAGTCTTGTGACAGCCAGCTGCTATTTTCAGTTTTATTGTCATTTTTCAAATTGACCTCGATCTGCACAGAATTGTGGAGGAAGCCAGAAATAATAATGGCCTCACCATTGAATAATATTACGTTTACTGAGCAATTCTTTGTATTTTGGATGAACAGACTGTGAGTGTCAGGGTTAAACTCAAGTTAGACAACAACTGAACTGCAACGTGTGTGTGTGTGTTCCTGTTTAGCTATTTTTGTGAGGACCGAACTCTGCGTTCTACTATCCTCGTGAGAACCAACCAGTGTCGATCCCTCCATGCTGTTAATGCTGCCAACGGTTAGGCTTGAGAGGGAGGAGCCATTTGTATGAAAGTAGTTTGTGTATTTGCAAGTCATTGCATGCACTACACCAGTGTGTGTGTGCGTGTGTGATGAGGTGTTGTGTTGGCTTGGCACAGTGCATAGCTCTGATGCCCACTGGCAGCGGCGCAGCACCTCGTTGCAGTTGTTGAAGAGAAAGGGAACAGCTGGCACTGCTGGGACACACACAGGGAGCAGGCAGCGAGCCCGAGCCTCAGAGAGAGCAGCAGGGAGGCTTCGTGTTCATACTGAAAGAAGTCAGCTAACTAACACACACCCACACACTGTTATACTGCTTTCATCCAGCAGATCACACACACACTCACAAGGACACACTAAAGCAAACCCTGTGATCACATAACTCTGTAAAACCCAAAGAGAGTTTTAACATGAAACAACGTTAAAGCTGCAGTCATTTAAGCTTTTAAACACTTAATGAAACATCTGAACAAACTTGACTTTCTCACACCTGTGAGTCAGTCCAAGCCAGACCGTGGCACCGGCTTCAGCCATCGCCACAAAAATGTTCTCACCTCCAGCTGAACCTCTGCAGCCCGCAGCACTCATGACGTGATCAGCCATTAAAGCCTGCACTCAAAAAAATAACTCTTTGTTTGAACATAAAAAAGTCACGGAAAGAATTTCCATGTAATTAAATTGCTTTATTTTAGCGTTATGCAATTCTGTTATTCCAACTGAATGTACTTGATTTGGACTAACGTGATTAATTAATGATGATTCAACTGTTTTACTACAGTTGTGTCCAACTTAATTTAATTGATTTGATCCAACCCAGGCAAATTACGTTAGTGCAACAAAACATGCTTATTCGTGATAGAAATCCATTTATTTTAAGTTCATTTAAAGAGTTATTTTTTTGGAGTGTTCAACAAAGTCTAGAGTCTGGTTAACATAAAATGTTAATGGATTTATAATAACTTGCACTCCATCCATCCTCTTATCTTTACCAGGGTTGCGGTGAGGCTGGGACAGGGTGGGGTGTGATAGGGTGGGAGTCAGAATACTGGACAGGTCATCAGTCTATCACAGAGAGACAGACAACCATTTGCCCTCATGTTCACAGACATTTTAGAAACACCAATTAACTTAACCCTAATTACTGCATGACTTTAGCTGTGGCAGGAAACCAGAGTACCCAGAGAGAACCCACTGCACACTTGGCCAGATTGCAGATTTGAACCCAAGACCTTCTTGCTGTGAGGCCACAGTGCTAACCACTGTGCCACCGAGCTGTCAATCTAGACTTCAAAAACATAGGGAAACTATGATTACAAGGCTTTATATAGAATTTTAAAAACCACAATAAATAGCTGAGGCATATACGTAGTGTGTGTATGGCTGTCTGTCTCTTCTAACCCAGTGATTTTCCTGTGGTTTGAACTCTTGTGTGATCTTGTGAATTGTGTGAATCCAGGAAACTAACCACTCTTACTAGATTGTATCCTGTCATCTCAACAAGAATAAATTAAGTTGCTGGATTTCATGCAGATCCTACATGATTTCATTACGTTCACCACAGACACAGGAAATTATTTTGTTCACATTACAAGTTTGAATTTTGTATATTTAACAACCACCCAATTTCATTTTTTTGAGTGAGCCAAACTTAAAAACAAAGTAATTCCACCTTAAAGGACGACCCTAACCCAAATGATGTCACTGAGCTAATTAAGCAAATGCATCACAAAGTGCTTCTATTATTGAGGGAAATACTGAAATTGTAATTTATTGTTTATTACTAAGTTAAAAAAGGATATCATGCCATCCTGTTATTATTGTTGTCATTATTATTTTCATTATTATCCCAAAAAAAAGTTATTAACTGACAGCTCGTCGTTCCTTCCGGTCTTTCCTCTGCATGTGTTCACTTACCAGGAGCCTGGTGGGACAACGCGAGGGCCAGCATGAATAAATGAAAGTCATTATCTCTGCCAGAGACAACACTGAGCTGTTCATTACCGGTCATCAGTGTTGGGTAAGTTACTTTAAAATAGTAACTTAGTTACATTACTAGTTACTTCTCTCAAAAGTAACTCAGTTA
>NW_005187681.1:333109-341506 GCF_000239375.1 Pundamilia nyererei | reverse complement strand
CACACACGCACACACACACATCCCATCAAAGAGGAGCTTTTAAAGAAGGGAGAAGAGTATTTAGTGTACAACATGTCAAGTCAAGTGGCTTTATTGTCGTTCCAACCCTGTGCAGGGGTTCAGTGAAACGAGACAACCTTCCTCCCCACATGACTCCACCTCTGCTGTTTGTACTGCACACGGTGTTGGACAGGACGTCTGAACACAGGTTCTGGATGCAGTCTAAGCTCAGTTTACTCAGATTAGGGGAGAGGGAAACTCTTCTGTTTAATCTCCTTGTTCGTGAGGAGATCACCGCACACTGTGAATAAAAGAAGAAGCAACGAGCCAAGCACCTGTATGTGCTGCTGTGGTGTGATATGGGGACTTCAGGAGGAAGATATGTACACCAGCTGCTGGAGATCTGACTGATACTAAGAGATACTGTCAAATGGAACATGTATAAATAAATGAATCACTATCTTGCATGATTTCTTCATTCCTATCAGAAGAACGTTTGAACATTTATTCAAACTCTCTTCTGAAAGGAAGATTCATCTTCCTGTTTCAGCCTGTTTGAAGTTTTTCATTGTCAAACAGGAGAGAATACCACCATATTATTTGTGTGTTACTGTTGTGTATACTGTGCATCACTAACAGTGAGTAGTACTTTTAGGACAGTAGCTTTAACATGATTGTTTATTTTGTAGCTCCGTTTACACATCTTTGATGTTTCCTCATTTCCACACAAGGCTGAAGCTGTGATTGAAACGTTTCAGACAGCTTCCTGACAGGTAGCATGTTAGTCCAACTGCTGAGGTTTTCCACACTGGGCCAGGACGGTATGGAAGCTTTTGTCCCTTAATAAATTTCCATGTCTCTCTTGGAAATGAGATTTTTAATCTCAATGAGATTTTTTACCTGGATAAATAAAGGATTAATAATAATAATAAAAATCACTTTATTGTTATCTAATGTTAACAATAGTTTGATGATCTGAAACATTTAAGAGACAAAGATGCAGAAAAAAACATCTCGGGGTCAAAGGCTTCTTCCTAACAGCAGAGCGCTCTGTATGTCAGCGGTGAGCAGCAGATATTTGAAGATCAGACGTCTTGACAGAGAATAACAGTGGATAAAGGCGATAGAGGCACACAGGTGATCAGAACTCTTTATGGGAATCATTGTTACGGCCCCTGGCCTCATGTGGGCCCACCTTCCTGTATGGAAATTCAAGCGTGCCAGGACTGACAGGTGATTGGCTGGTCAGGGACCGATGCCCACAATCATAATCAGCAATCACAAGCATCAAAAACAAGATCAGAACCTAAAGGGAGTCAAAGAAGTGATTTGCAGCAAAAACAGAAAAAGATATTGAGACAAACAAAAAGTGATGACACAAAAAAAATGTGTTAGACTGAGTGTCTCTGAACATCTGGCACAGCTGCTGTAGACAGCAGTGTTGCACCTTCCTCAGTCTGGCTGCAACACAGCAGAGCTACACAACAAACTTTTTTAATATTCTTTAAAGCAAAGCAAAAGAAAACACACAAAGCTGAATCACTGACACGGTCTGTACTTCAGATGTGATGGCAGAGTTGAGTTTGTGTCCTCTGCTTCCTCGGACATATCAGGTCAGCTAAATGAGAAAATGTGTCCGTGGTGGCGAAAACAGCTTTACAGCATTTTTGTATGTGACACCACAGAGCAGAAAACTTTAAGCAACAATGTTACTACCTGTGCTTCTTTAATATTATTCATTCTTTTAACAAAATCTGGTAAAAAAAAAAAGTGTTTGCCACACATGTGATGTATGAGTGAATAAATCTGTTTATATATTCACCAGTGTTACAGCATCATCCACCTCTTTACAAAGACACAACTATGAAGAGCAGACACACAGTGAAGACACTACAGAGTGGACACTGGCAGCGTGTTGTCCACGTGTGGTTATTACACAGATGATGGTCAGTGCCTTGTGGACACAGAGGCTTTCAAACAGAGACACAGACACAGACACACACAGACACACACACACACTGCAGCCCTTCTAACAATCCAGGACAACTGCACTATGTCCATTTACTCATGACTGTGCTAAATGAACAGTGAAGCCCACTGCGGTATAATATTAGTTGTGGAGATGACGCTTATGAAGCATGTTTGTAAAGGATTAAAGGAGGGAGCACACGGGAGAAGCTGCTCACCAAATTGTATTATAATAAACTATTGTGTGTGTGTGTGTGTGAGCGAGTGTGTGTGTGTGTGTGTGTTCATCTTGCTAATACTGCCTGCACTCCTTTGTGTCACCCCAGAAAAGCTGGAAGAAGTGATGGTGAGAGGAGGCCTGTGCTTCCCATATGGAAAAGATATTTACAACTCTTATAAAGTTTGTATCTGACTGTGTGAAACTTGTATGAAAAGCACTCAAGAGTGAAAACAGATATAAGATCCCTTGAAAAATTATATAAATGAAACTTGTATGTTTTGGATACTTACTAAAACAGTATATGAAAGTAATGAGAAAGTGGCCACTTTCATGAGTAAATCATATAAGCCTGATATATGATTCACTATATGAAGTAGGCCACATCTGATGCAAGTCTTTTATAAGTTTTTACTATTTCTTTTCCATATGGAATTACATAACTGTACATTACATTCAGGCCTCTGTCACACAGGTCTACAGACCAGCTGGTGACCTCCTGGTGACCTCCTGCTGTAACCAGGAAGCACTAAAGACTATAACTGAAACCTGCATGTTCACTGCCTCTGCATAAAGGACTCACTAAAGACACTTAACCATCTCACAAACTAGTTTGTTTATTAATAATAAACACAGTATTCCTTAATCTTACTCAGTCCATGTTTTCTAATCACTGCAAAAATGTTAGCATCAATCACACCTCAGTGCAGCCTGTCACTTTTGTACACCACCACATATATGTGCACACATACAACACTGAGTGTCCCCTTCTGTGGAGTCCCCCAGGGCTCCGCCCTTGGACACCTTCTATTGTCTTTATATATGTGACCTGTTTTCAGTGACTCTTCTAACTATGCAAATGATGCCCAGCTGTACTTTTCTGTTCAAGGAAAACAACCTGAACAGCCATTACGAACTGGATGTATTCAGATTTTACAGCACAACCTTACACCCTAAAGCCATCATGCTGAAGAGGTTATAGCAACTAAATTTGTAACAGCCTAACAGGTCAGCTGTGGTTTGTTTTAAGCTAATTTCTATAGGTTCTTTTCCCCTTTGTCTCTCATTATTTTGGACCACAGTTGATCTCTATTTGTGCAAAATGAAAGTGACCGTGTGGATGATTATGTATGTTGGAACAGGTACACTTATCTTTAATGTGTGGCTTTTATTCAAACTATGTGGCAGTTTGTAACTTTGTGTTTTGAAAAATTCTATTCATGATCATGGTGTTAACAACAATCAGCAATTAGCCTCCAAGGTTTCAGGGCTGTATCTTAAACACGAGCCAGCAGAACAATGAGAGGCTGTCACAAATTCTGCTGAAAGCAAAAAGAAGTGAAAGGAGGAAGGAGGAATTTATTTCATCGATGCTTCTTAGGAGAAAAAAGGAAACTTTTTAAAAACTATCCATTTTGTGCTGCTGTCTGTGATTTATAGTAACTATGACTGAGTGAAAATCAGAAATAACGGCTTTAAGGAAGGTTATAGGTCATTTTAGTGGCTCCTTAAACAAAACCTGTTCTAAAGCCTCTCTAAAGTATAACAGTGGTCAGCCTGAGACACACAGTTTTATATAAAAGACTGATGTAAAGTGGACTACACTTTCATCAGTGTTTCTCAAAGTCAGTGTGAAGCATTTCAAAAACAGTCTGCAGCAGGCCCTTTGTCACACGTCTTTAATACGTGCCATATAACTGTAGTCAAAATAAATGGAAACATCGGAAAGCTGCTGACGAACAAAATAATAATCATATAGAAATTACAATATTTAAAGTTGAGTATAAAATTACTATATGTGGTACATAATGGGATATTATGCAAACCCACATATAATATTACTTATAAATGGTCATAGACAATGCATGCAGGTTCAGCCGTTTACTGCCAGCAGTGCACATGTCAGTGCTGCTCTTACATTGAGCTGCTCTCAGAAAACGCCTGTCAGCATGTTTCTGTGCTGTCGCTTGCTCTTTACTCTTCGCCTCATAAACAAAGGTGCAGAACAGAATAGACTCCTGCTCTCTCTCTAAAATAAAGCATGAATTAACCCTGCAGAGTAGAAGTGGATCTAAGCCCAGCTCAAAGGAAATGTACAGCGCAGGGTTGGACCACGCTTTGTCCCAAACGCCTTCGACCCACAGTAAAGCGAAAGGGATCAAAGTGGGGACGAGCAGCAGAAGATGGGTTTAAAGATGTGATCTCAGGTCCTCATTTCACTGTGTAGCACTCCAGCAGGCTTCCCTCTCTCTCTAACCCATGCAGCGCGCTGCTCGGCACACTCAATTATTTATTAGCTTACAGACGCACTGAGAGCAGTGAAGGGAGGAGGCAGCTGCACATCTCCCCTCTGCTTTAGACTGTTGCTCTCATCTTTCCATCCTCTGCTCTTCAAAAGTCACTATCCCTCCATCTGCATCGTTCTATGTAAAACATGAATAATTAACACTAATGAATCAGTGGTGCAAGCAAGAAGCCAAAGCAGCCTGGTCATTACCTTCGTCTTTCTTTCCCTTCTATTTCTCTAATAAGCACCTGGCTGCTGACTGACCCTCCAGCTGCTCCTTTTCTCTTTTCCATGAACCTTTTCATCAGTTCTGGATACTTGCTTTGTTTCCACTCTTCCAGCCTCTGATCGTTTCTCACATCCCTCACACCGGAGGTCTTTGTTCCCGCCTGTACTCTCCGGAGGGACAGATGGAGGAACTCTGTTACTGTTGTCATACTGGCATCAAGAAGATCACTGCAACCTCAGCACTGCGAGTGTGTGTATGTGTGAAACTACTGCAGTGTAGCTGGTTTGGAATATATTGTATTCAAAGTTGTTTAATGACACACTCGCAGCCATCTTTTGGTAAGCAGGTGTGCAGACAAGCAGGTGTGCTTGATAAACCTGCAGATCTGTGCACCATCATCAGTGATGACACTTTTGTGCATGTATGTGTCCACATGTGTAGCATGTTTGTGTCTGAGAGCAACAGGAGGAGAGTTGGTAGGCAGAGAGGATAAAGAGGAATAGCTGATGTCGACTGGACTGGTTGCTACACAGGCCCCACCCACAACCCCTTTGCTTCATGTGTTCACACAGTCTCCACTTTTCTGTGGCTCAGCAGAGAGAGGACAGACGGAGACAAAGACCAACAATAAGGACAGCATCACATCAGCACACCTCCGTCATGCGGCGCTTTCTCACTTTATATCTTGTTAGATGGAAACAGTTTGCAGCTGATCGCACTTGTTTCAAATCACAACTCTTAAAATAATGACTTTGTAACAAACCCAGTAGTTTCACACTAAACTAAGCCTGAGGGGGAGGGATGTCCAATTTTGAGTTTAAAGTTAAACCTTAAAAAATGCTTTAGAGGAACTCGTGTACATGTATTGGATCAATACGAGGCTCGTTTTTAAAATATACACGCCGACCATCAAACCAATCAGACGATCGAGCTGCTGGTTCTCCCAGAGCCTCCTGTAGGTCTGCAGTGCAACGAGCTTCTTCAGGCGAAGGTCAGTACACGCTGCACTGCTGTGCTTCCAGCTCCGTCCGGAACGTCAATAAAAAGCCGGCTTTACACACTTTCAGCCAAAACTCCTCGACCTCCTGTATGGGCCCAGCTCCCATGACAGGCACTGCGCAAACACAGACTCACACTCATACAGTGTGATGGAGCAGCTTATCCACATAATGTTTAACCCAGAAAATGGCACATAGCTGAACCATGCCTCCAGATGAATAACACAGGTGCACTTTGAAATATTCTCAGTATGACTTTCTGCGCACATTTTTTATGAAATAACAGAAAAGGGTAAACAGACTGCAAAGTCAAGCAGGTGATCATTAGCCTGGGAGAAACATTCTTGTACCTGCCTACATTAATTGCTTTCCAACTCACTGGTGACTCTGCAGTGTTTGGTTGGCTGTCAACATGCAGCAAGAAGGTTGTAGGTTTGAACCTCTGTGTGGGATTCATACGTCCTCCCTCTACCTGCGCAGGTTTCCTTATAGTCCTCCCTCCATCCATAGATATTTATATGGGGCTATGTGAGTCAGATAAAAGCTCAAAGTGTTTGGGTAAAGGGTGCAAGTAATGCAAAAAGCTCTGAGTGGTCAGCAAGACTAGAAAAGTGCTACATAATGTCCATTTCTGCTCAAAGGGACAGTGCTACAGTGTTACAGTGCTACAGTGTTACAGTGTTACAGTGAACTAAAGGGAATAAGGAAAGCTGAGATGAGAGGCACAGTCTGTAAACTGTCACCAATGAAAGAAGAATGCAGTTTTTTTTGCACTCATGTCATGTAATGTTGTCATTTTAAAAAGCAGTTGGCCATTGCTATCTTCTACCTCTGTGACATGTTTTTAATTTGCTTGTTGATTTTGTCCTGAAGTTACAAACTAATTGCAACAAATCAAAGTAAACCCTCACAGTTTGGGGACAAGTCTCCTCTGACAGACTCAAACTGTGAATCCAGCCTGGCAGCAGTAATAACAATAGTTGTGATTGGTCCTGCTCATCATATCAGTGATGCAAGTGTGCAGTAATCCACTACTGTGTACTCACAGAGTAGTCTGCAGACCTACTAATTCACCTCAAAGCAGACGTATAGATGAAGAGCAACACGTAACCTCACTGCTAATAACTGCAAAGCTTCACATTATCTCTGACAGGAAGAGAGAGCTGAGCTCTGTGGGCCAAGATGACAAAAACATATCAGCTCCCACACACACCCAGAAACTCAACGCCACACGTTTTATGTCAGCACAAAAAGGATTCTCAGTCATTGTGTGTGTGTGTGTGTGTGTGTGTGTGTGTGTGTGTGTGTGTGTGTGTGTGTGTGTGTGTGTGTGTGGGGTCCCTCAGTAATGCTCAGGAGCCCTCACAGGGCCTAAGTACTCACCCAGAAATACATCATCATCTTCGCTGAGAGGGGATGAGAGAGGTTAGAAGATGAAGATGCACAAGGAAACCAGAGAGACCAGCGCTCTTCCTCTTTTTCTCTCTGTGTCTTCTGTGTTCGAGTGTTTTCAGTGTCTGCGCTGTTCTTCGTCGTCACTCAGTTTGTTTTTGCTGTTTGCTAAGTGTTCGCTGATGGCCTCTGTGTTTGCAGCAGTTAAAATCCTTTTCATGTGTTCCTCTGGCCCTGAACACAGTGGGTCTTCCTCTCTCTTGCTGCCTCTTTTTGCTTCTTAAAATTGCTGCAGAGCTTCTCCTCCCCCTGAACCTTTCCAAAAGTCCCCCTTTGCTTCTTTGCCGTAGGGAGAAGGAAAGAGAGAAATAGTGCTAAGAAGGAGAGAGTACTGTGAGACGCCGTTACTCTACACTCTGTTATTTATTCTTCCTTTCACTTCTTTTCCGCCTGTCTCTTCTTCCTCTCCTTGTCCAACTTGAGCTTTCACTCAGTGCTCAGCTCTTCCTGCCTCCATCTTTCCCTGCGTTTCGCCGATGTTAACTATTCTCGTGTTCCACTTACACACAGTCAAACCTGCCTCCTCTCAGTCTGAGCACACGCTCGCCTCTTTTCTTCAAATGTCATTCCCAGTAGTTCCAGCTCAGCAGCTCTGCTCTAAGGGAACACCAGTCTGAGAGCCACTTTCTTTAACAGCGTTGGCGGGTGAAAAGCACTGGAACGAGTCGGGCTGGGAAAACCTGGAAGTCACCACGCTGTACAGCAGCGCAGAAGCTTTCAAGCAGGGAGGAAAAAAGGAAGAGAGAAAGAAGGAGAGCAGCTAAGAGGAGGGAGAAAGAGATGAACTGTGAAGGGACGCTGCTGTGGCAGATACACGCTGGGAGGTGGTGGATGGCGAGATGCTGCGTGGAAGTTGTGGGATAGCCGACGGACGTGCCGGAGCACAAATGACAAGGAAAGATGAGATTAGAAAGAAAGAAAAGGCAAAGATGCAAAGAGCTGTGAGGGAGGAAGACGGAGCAGCTTGGCAGTGTTTCCCTTTACGCGAAAGAGCCAGAGATAGCAGCTGGTTTTATTAAGGAGCACTGGGGAGGAAGAGGACGGGAGGTTCATCCATGATGTGTGTGGGGGGTCAGAGGCAAGACAGCCGTCACACAAGCTTAGAAGAAGAACCAGCATGAAGTGGAGCTGCTTCCTCTGCTTGTTGTTCTGTTGTTGCTTCTGTTTCTAGCGCTAACACGCTAACATGCCTCTGTGAATAGATGTGTGTGTGTGTGTGTGTGTGTGTGTGTGTGTGTGTGTGTGT
>NW_005187681.1:328733-333089 GCF_000239375.1 Pundamilia nyererei | reverse complement strand
TGTGTGTGTGTGTGTGTGTGTGTGTGTGTGTGTGTGTGTGTGTGTGTGTGTGTGCACTTGCTGGCTTGGCTGGGCTGGGATTACTGCAGGCTGCATGCTGAAGCCGGGTGTTGCTGGATGTTTGCACCTTTGTAAAATCAGCTCATGTCACACACACCTGTGTCAGAATAATGCTGACTTTGCATCTGTATCATTCTGATATGTATTTTGTGTGTGTGTGTGTGTGTTAGACTGGGAAAGACAGGCAGAGCAGCAGAGAGTGTGTGAGGGTGGGCAGGGCTAGATGTAGCCTGCCTCAGCACATTTCCCCCACCAACTCCCCCCCACACCACCACCAGTAAAGTCAATACACTTCTGAGGAAAGCACCATTTTAACCACCTACTGCCTGCAATACTGCACTGCACACACGGCGAGCACCGGAAAGCTCTGCTTTCCTTCAGGCACAATGAGTGGGCTTCAGCCCGACGTCCCCTCAGCACAAAGTGTGTGTGATGTGTGACTGCGTCACTGTGCTAACTGCACAGGTAATATTCACAGCGCCCTGCCTCCTGCACCTCTCTGCACTGTGACTGAACTCAAACTGCCCCTCACACTTTCAGACCGAGAAACAGGAAAAAGGCTGCTTATGAATTATCCTCCTGTTATCACGACATATTAAAAAGAAAACAGCGACAACATTCACACCTAAGATAGACGTTACTGCAGGTTTCCATTACATACAGCTTTGCAACAATATGTTATATGGATGTTTAAAAATGAACAAAGACGAGTTTTGTATCAGAAAATGAAACGTTTCAATAATTTAAATCACAAATTCAGAAGTAAATGCAGGTGTGTAGGTTCAGCGCCCCATACAGTTATTAGCAATAACTGTATGGGGCGCTGCAGGGGTTTCAAACTGAAATGAGCTGAGGGACACTTTAGTGTTCAAGTAGTACAAAACAAACAAGAAAACTCCCACAAACATTTCTGAAAATGTTGTGTTTGTTTTTTAAAATTTCAAATACTTTATAACAAGACAAAACTACAAACATGAACGCAGGTTTGATCTAACTGTATCTCCTCTCTGTCTGTCACACACGTGGCAGCACTGCTGCTGTCATTGTGTTTGTATTTAACAACATACAAATACAAGTGACACATGAGTTTTTGAGTCTGTCACTGAGCTAACAGCCTCAGCATGTTTGTGCTCTCTGCTCATGTTGCCTTCATATTAAATCATTTAAGAACTCATTTGAACATTGCCCTCAACAACAAACAAATCCTCCCTAACAGCAACAGTCACGTCAAGCTGCATTAGACTTCACATCAATGTAGGGGTGACACAGGCCGCGAATGGCCCCCGGGCCGCGAGCTTGAGACCCCTGATACAAACTAAAATGTTACCAATATGTTCAGCGAGATGATTTATGCACATTAGCTATTCTTCTCTCACTTCAAATGCAGCAGAGATTATTTCTGCGTCACACACGTTCGGTCCATATTCTTGTATGAAGTACTTTCAGCGTCGCTTTGCTTCCCATGTTTTTTTTATCCTGCCAAATTGTCCAAATCCTTTTATTATCAATCAAACGCTCCCACATTTAAAAATAAGACATTTCTATATTTACAGTAAATAAACGAGTGCTTCACCTCAACCGTCCATGATGTCTTTATGATGAAAGTGCTGAGATGTGTCATAACGAGTGTACTTATACTCACACATAAAAAGCTATTTGTCCTAATACTTTGCTTTAAATGAGGCTGTTTGCACATCTGTACACATGACAGGTGTGTCAGTGCAAACTGACTGACAGCCACGACACCGGCTGCCTTCTTTTGCTTTTCTCCAGTAATACCATTCAAAAAACATCTTCCATTAACATTCTTCCTACTTGCCATACTTGAGATGCTGGATTTTAGAAACTCTATTTCCTACTGGGACAGTGTGCAGGAACATCTCTGCTGCATATGGATTAGACGTCCCCCATTCCTGCTGGGAGACACAGCTGACAGTGTTCGAGAACAGCAGGGATGAGGTCCTGTGGGACTTTGAGCTCCAGACAGACGAGCACCTGCTGGCCAACCAAGCACATACAGTGGGGCAAAAAAGTATTTAGTCATCCACCGATTGTGCAAGTTCCCCCACTTAAAATGATGACAGAGGTCAGTAATTTGCACCAGAGGTACACTTCAGCTGTGAGAGACAGAATGTGAAAAAAAAATCCATGAATTCACATGGTAGGATTTGTAAAGAATTTATTGGTAAATCAGGGTGGAAAATAAGTATTTGGTCACCTCAAACAAGGAAAATCTCTGGCTCTCACAGACCTGTAACGTCTCCTGTAAGAAGCTTTTCTGTCCCCCACTCGTTACCTGTATGAATGGCACCTGTTTGAACTCATCATCTGTATAAAAGACACCTGTCCACAGCCTCAAACAGTCAGACTCCAAACTCCGCCATGGCCAAGACCAAAGAGCTTTGGAAGGACACCAGGAAAAGTATTGTAGACCTGCACCAGACTGGGAAGAGTGAATCTACAATAGGCAAGCAGCTTGGTGTGAAAAAATCAACTGTGGGAGCAATCATCAGAAAATGGAAGACATACAAGACCACTGATAATCTCCCTCGATCTGGGGCTCCACGCAAGATCTCATCCCGTGGGGTCAAAATGATCATGAGAACGGTGAGCAAAGATCCCAGAACCACACGGGGGGACCTGGTGAATGACCTGCAGAGAGCTGGGACCAAAGTAACAAAGGTCACCATCAGTAACACACTACAACGGCAGGGAATCAAATCCCGCAGTGCCAGACGTGTTCCGCTGCTGAAGCCAGTGCATGTCCAGGCCCGTCTGAAGTTTGATTTAAAATATAATCATATGAAACAGATGTTATTGCTCACAGTCAATAACATGATATTATTATAAAATGTATAATAGAATTTGTTTTTATTGAAACAGTAAGACATTTGAAGTCAAACGAGTGTGTGTCTTAGAGCCTGTAATCCTGGAGCCTCCTCGTCCTGCTCGGAGTTCTAGTTTCAGGCTGCCTGCAGATGTCTGCCTAACCCACAGACTGACGTGTTGCCAGCTGCAGACACACAGGTATCTTTTACCTGGAAGAACTCAGCAGGTGACTTTGGCTCCACTACTGTTTGCTCTTTTTTCTGACTCTGACTGTGAATGCTGTCACAGCATTACATTAGTAAGAATGCTGTAGATTCTGTTGTTTCTTTGAGGTTATTTAATAGGTGAAAAACAACGTTGTACTAATAAATATACACTTGTTACTGTGTAACGACATTTTCCAACAAACTGATGTGTTCTCAAAAACTTCCATCAAAAACACAGAGGAGCTGGCAGAGGTTTGTGAAAGCTACCATGCTGCATCACCCTCCTGAATATAGTGGCCACTCATGTTTTATGTCTCCAGAGATCTTTACCAAAGAAGGGAAACTGCAGTGGTCACAACATGACCAGCATGTGGATAAAGTGACGTCCTCTTCCTTCTTATCTCAAGCCTCGTCTCTGACTCAGGTCTCTGACACACAAAAACCTGCATAAACATGATCGCGGTTACTTCTCGTCAGCAGAGTAGACGTGGGAAGCGTGACCTCCTGACTTGAGGAGCTGGCTAAAAGCTAACATTACTTAAGCTAACGTTAGGCCTGTGTTATATTTGCACATCACATGAGAGTTTCTTAGCTAAGACTACAACAACATTTATTTGAATTCAAATTTTAGGATCCGACATTCATGAATAATCTCTGGAATGATGCTATATTCCACAGATTATTCAGGAACTTTACTTCAGATTGGAGTTCTTATGTTGTACATCATCTTTTGCAGTAGTGATGGGATTTTCGGCTCCCAAATGGCTCTTCAGGTTGTTTTGTTGCTTTAATTAATTTAATTATTAACAACAATATAAAATTATGCCACAAAACGAACTACTAATGTAAAAAAAAAAACATGGTTTTATTTATATGTGTTTATATATAAATATATGTGGTCGCTCCTAGAGGCAAAACACGAACAAACTCCAAAACACATTTCTAGCATTAACTGAACTTCCAAAACAGAGCTACTAGATCACTTAAATTACACAATTGAAAGCATGTGTGTATTGTTTGTGTATTTCTACACAAGCACTCATATATTCAAATACTAAAAAAAAAAAAGGTAATTTACCTGTTACTACCACACACCAAATCCGGTCATTGGTACTTCCTGGCTTGTGTAGCCACCAGGTAACAAAAGCTCAACACTGCCCCCCAGCGTCCTGGAGCACTTCTGTTGTGTTTTTACATTTTTTGAAGTTTGTACGTGCTTTGTCTGTAGGGGCCATCGTAAATATACTTTTATTTATTCACT
>NW_005187681.1:326878-328295 GCF_000239375.1 Pundamilia nyererei | reverse complement strand
ACCTCTCTGCATTGAATCATATCTGTTATTAACCTCTGTCTCTCTTCCACAGCATGTCTTTATCCTGTCTTCCTTCTCTCACCCCAACCAATCACAGCAGATGGCCCCACCCCTCCCTGAGCCTGGTTCTGCCGGAGGTTTCTTCCTGTTAAAAATGAGTTTTTCCTTCCCACTGTCGCCAAAGTGCTACAAGCAGTCGGCTACAAGCTAAGGTAAGCTAGTGAATCCATAAGCACACAGTAAATGAAAATGAAAAGTGTGTGACATGCTGGCAACAAATAACAACAAATAACTCTCAATCATGTTCTAACTATATCATGTACAGATGGTTACTATTAGGGCTGGGCGATATGGCCTAAAATCCATATTGCGTTATCATTTGAAGCACGTGCGGTAACGATATATATCGCGATATATTATTTTCTTCTGTATAACATATTTTCCGCACTATAAGGACTTAAAATCCTTTAATTTTCTCAAAAATCAAAAGTGTGCCTTATGTATGAATTCTGGTTGTGCTTACTGACCTCGAACCGATTTTGGCTGCAGAAATCTGTTAAAAAATGTTTTGATGGATTGTCAGAGCATTACGGCTATCGTAGTGAGGAGCTTCGCGGAGTAATCCGGTCCAAAACTCCGTCCGCTTCAGGTCCCAAAGTCAAACAAACACTGAGAGAAATGAGAATCATTTCTCCTCTCATCCGTTCGTATGGATTTCAAGCACCCGTAAGAACCCTGAAAATCATCAGCATTGCTGCTTTAGCAGGTGTAACAATTAAGTTTAACATCCAGGCATCCATGAAAACAGAATTTATTAAATTTAACAAGAAAAGAAAGTGTACTTTCTTGATCCCCACGGGAAAATTCCTCTCTGCATTTAACCCATTCACACAGTGAAGCAGTGGGCAGCCATTGGGTGCCCAGGGAGCAGTGTGTAGGGATGGCACCTTGCTTAGGGGTACCTCAGGGTAGCTGTTCAGGGGAATCGAACCCCCGACCTTCCGATCATGGGGCCACCACTCTACCTACTGAGCTATTCCTGCCCTTAGCTCGCTAGTTTCCACCTAAACATTTCATACCATGTTCTGACTGCCCTCAGGGGCAGGGATAGCATCTAGGGGATGGGCCAGGACAGAGCTGGCCCTCTTTACCCATCTGTTAAGTCATTTCCTACCCTTCTATGTGCTGCTACCTCCCCAGGGCACAACTGCAAAAGCCGTCTCTACGACATAAAAGGTCCTCAGTAATTTCCCACACACCTCCAAAAGACCTTGAGCTGTGTAGCAGGTGGAGCTGACTTGAGACAACAAATTAATAAACAAGCTCAATCCAAAGAAAAGCTCCTGAAGGCCATGGAGCACCACACAGGCTCATCAAATGTCAACAACTGAGTGAAATCAAGGAGTGAGCTGTGTGT
>NW_005187681.1:322995-326858 GCF_000239375.1 Pundamilia nyererei | reverse complement strand
AAGGGAGATGGTTTTTATAGGAGCTGATGTTTGCCTCAGAGTGTGTGTGTGTGTGTGTGTGTGTGTGTGTGTGTGTGTGTGTGTGTGTAATTATGTTAGAGGTTTTACAGCTGCTATGTAGTGAGTACATTTCGACACCTGGACTTCAAGTACAGATTCAAATAAGCAGGAGCAGCTCACAGTAAACAGGAAGAAGAAGAAAGATTAAACAGGAAGAGAAAAAAAACTGACCAGTCTGGTGATGACGGGAAGCCCAAAGTGCCACAAGTGCTCGTTGAGTAGATCGCTGTACACCACGTTACCAAACAAAGCAATGGTTCCTGGTTTGCACAGACCACTTCCTGGCTTGGTTTCTGCAAAAGTGAAAGTCATTTCTTCTTATTCACGATATAAAGTCACTGATAACAATAATACTTAATGTGTTTCAAACAGTAAGAGGCTGGTAATAAAACAATCCCGAGACAGTATCCACATGTTTCCTGTTGTCTGTACCCCTCTACTCCTTCTTTACATCAGTCAGATCCAGCTCCTCCCCCTCTTGGACAACATGTGTCCATGCCATGTAATATGTGCCATACTGTTATTTTAAAGCATTTACAAACAAACTGTGCAAACAAACAAACAAACAAACAAACAGAGCCAAAACAATAGTGTCTGCTAAATGCCAGGTTAGTCACAAACAGTACTTTTGTTCTTCACGTCCCATGGACTGGATTTATTTTGCGTCACTGACACCTGGATGTCTCCTGGTGAGTCCAGCCTTAGTCCGCGGGTCGTGGTGGAGGTCGAGCCACTGAACTTTGCCCGTAAACAGTCGTCGCCTCCCGTCTCTTTCTGCTGCTTTGAATGAAACCTTTTCGAGTCACTCTCCTGCACTGCTGTGTGATAGTTCACCTTTCACCAACATTTAATAGGGACTTTTTAACTGACTTCTGTCTCTCGGGTGAAATTATGGTTAAATTGTTGGGACTTTGATATTCATGTTAGTTTGAAACCTCTGGTGAAGGAGATATAGTGGACTCTTAATCTATTTCAATCTGTAAGTGGTCCCACTCAGGAACGTGGGCCCACTCTGGATCCTGTTTTAGCTTCTGGTTTATCTGATGTCAATGTGAAAATTGGTGATGCAGAGTTTTCAGATCTGTCGCCTCTAGATTTTAACTGGGAGCGTCGAACTAATAAAAGCATCTGACTGGAGGAGCGCAGAGTTCGAGTGGGAGGTGCAGGCTAAGCAGATCTGAAGTGTAACCTGAAGCCAAACCATGGAGAGCTTTAAGAGCAAATATTAAAACCTTTGAAAAGAGTACGAAGAACCACCACATGAGCTACAGCTTGGGCATAAGTGGCACTATTTTTCTGAGACATAATGTTTCCTTTCATTGTTATGCAAACAACTTTCAAGTGCATTTTCCACTGAAGCACTGGTGCATCCTCTGTCCAGCCTGTCCTTGACTGCATCATTGACATCAGGAGATTGCACTAAATCGGTTGAAGTTTAATGAGAATAAGGCAGAAGTCATGATGTTTATACCCAGTTGCACTAGCAGCCCCCCTGCATCGAGCGTCCCTTTCTGGCTCCATATGAGAAATCCATTAACTTAGCTGTGAAAACGGATCCTTCTCTACAGTTTCATCCTCATGTGAGTCCTGTGGGAAAATCCTGCTTTTTCCAGTTGAAGCAACTGTCAGAGTTCAAGCCTCCTCTGTCCAAACACAACATTGAAACATTACTTAGGTCTTCTTTTACCATCTGGTCCGTGTTTGTCTTTTATATTTGGTGTTGTTGTTTTTAAAGTGCACTAGAAGTGATAAATATGGTAAAAACATTCCTCTTTCATCATTTTACACTCCAACTCCTTTACATCATAAGTGTTGGTCAAACTGTTTAGCAGTGTTCTTTAGCCCTGTATGCTCATCTGCATACAGGGCTGGACTGGGACAAAAAATCAGCCCGGGCGTTTTGACTAGAGACCGGCCCACCATTATAGGAAAAATCATAAAGCCTTTGAATGCAAACAAACGCTGTTGTGACAGTGATGTACACTGTTCTGATGGTATATATGTATCAATCTATCAATAGTTTGTTGTAAGATTCAGATAATTATTTAATAAAAGCTAGACATTTTAAATGAGAATAAGAAAGTATTTCTTTGTGCCCCCCTCTCCCTGTTAATGCCCTTCCTGGCCCCCTGGCAACACTTTGCTAGACCCGCCCCTGCACAGTTACCAGCTGTCAGCTGCTTAGAAAAGGATCCTGGTGTTATTAGTCTCTCAGAAACAGTTCATAACTTCAACTCATCCATGTCACCTAAAAGGTAAACCTGTTTCTCCATCACCTGTTCAGCTCTGATGATTCAGTAAGGACGTCTCCTGGTTTCATCTTCATGTTTCCCTCTCTCCTTCATCCACCTGCTGTCCTCCACCACTTACTAATGTTACTGAATCTGTGGAAGCTCTGTGATAGCTACCACACAAACGAATAACGAGCCTATCTAAATCCCAGTAACGATTAACGTGTTCCTGATTTCGGCATAATAACTAGTTACCGTGCTTGTTACCACAATAATAACGTAGTTACTGTATTAGTCCCTGCACTGCTGTTTAGTAAGTGAACCTCCTCTGCTGAGAGTCACTTAGCCTGTTAACTCACAATAAACAGAGCAGTGAATGGTTTGTTTAGCACACTGGTTTGCTGTCAGTCTCCCATCAAAGAAAACAAGTTCATCCAACAGCACGTGTGCAAACAACAAAAAGAAAGCTGCTAGCCTCTCAGCTTTTGTTAACAGGACACTTCACGGCAGGCACTGCTTACAACACAATATCACATATTTGTAATCCTGTAAAGCAAAATTGTGTCTGGTCTGGTGTCTGGTTTGCTGTCTTCGTGGGGACATCCCATTAACATAACCCTAACATAACCTAATTGTAACCCTGACACTAAAACCACATTTTGAGTCTCAAAAATGCCTTCAACCCCATGGGATTTTGGTCCCCATCAAGATAGTAAGAACCTGTACACGCAGACACACACACACACATGCACAAACACACACAAATGCACAGACACACACACACACACACACACACTGCTGAGGCTGCAGGGATCTGGATGCCAGTCCAACAACAGTACGAGTTCCTCCGTGTGTCCCTGCAGTGACTCCAGAACAAAGGCCTCCAGTGTGCGATGCAGAGTTCTGCTCTTCTCTGTGTCGAGCTGATCTGATTGAATAAAAGCTCCACGGTATCCTGTTCTGGCTCCATATAATCTTTCTATACAAGATATACTTGTTTTACTATACTCCTCATGTTTTATACATAATGTTGTGACTATATTCTGTGACCACGGTGGGCAGATAACGTCTCTCTGTAAACCCTGCTCCTTCCTGTACTGTTGCTTGCAAAGGAAAATCAAGCCTCACAGAGACAGTGGATCCCTTTGGCTGTGGGCTGTGGAGTCAGACGGCCTTTCCAACCTCTGACCTCACATCGTTGGGAGACAAGAAGACCCGAGACGTTTGGACCATCTCCACTGGAATTTTCATAAGCAGACCACATTGTCCTTGTAACAGATATGAAATAAACTGGGGGGTGTAACAGGGCGGCCCTTAGCGGCTGGAAACACAGTGAGACGGACCGAGGCAAGTGTAGTGGAACAAAGTATTTATTTGCTATACAGCTCTCCTTACAACAATTAACTTGTCGAGCTTCTTCACAGCACAAAAATCCATCCTCTAATGAAAACTGGCAGCCTTAAATATGTTCAGCTATCACAGACTAAACCATTATTCCACTCTCAGGTAAATTCTTAAATCCCAACCTTCCACCACAGTATACAATATATCAATAAGAATAAATAAATACAT
>NW_005187681.1:318707-322626 GCF_000239375.1 Pundamilia nyererei | reverse complement strand
CAACTGATTTTAAAATTCCCAATAAATAGTCAATAAATATTTAAACTTCTTGTGTGCAAATCCATGCTTAAAGTGCAATGCTCATAAAGTGCTTGATAAGGTGCTTTTAATAAAGTGAAAGGTGTGCTCTAAAGTGCTATACATATAATATAAATAAATGCAGTAAGGGAGTCCTCTTCCTTACAGGGGGAATGAGATTTTATTCAAGACATCACAGAGCTGAGGAAACTCAGTGTTTCAAACGTGATGAATTACTTTCAAAAGAAGACTGGGAGATCCTCTCTGTATTGATTCTTCCACAAACAATGGTGCCGAGCAAAGGTGGCGAGTACAGCTGAGCTGTGTTAAAAAATACTCCAGTAAAAGATAAAATACTTAAACAACTTCTTTACTCAAGTAAAAGTACAAAGTACACTTCTACCACCTACTACTAACTTAGTGTTATATTAATCACAATGAAGTAATATTAGTAGATAGAAAAACAAAATTATGTTAGTCTACTCTTTCATTGTGATTGAACTCTGAACCAGGTTGAAGCAGTGAAATAGAACCTGATCAGAGAGAAAGAGGGGGGATAATAAGCAGCTTTATTTTCTGTTACATTTTAAAGGCTGACTTTGCCTCCAACAGGAAAATGAGCAGGGAAGTGGCTGAAGTGGGATTGAGCAGTGGCTCAGTGTGAGGACACAGCGCACAATAATTTCTACTGAGAGCTCCGGTCCTAGTCTACAGGCTGTGATCAGCTGGTCTCTGCTCTTTGTGGATTTAAACACCTGAATTCGAGCAGATGTTTTATGAGTTGTCCTGGTGTTTGTCCTCTGCACTGTTCATGCTGTATTTATATTAGACTGTATGAAGACGGTGAGGAGGGAAAAGCCTGTTATGTAGCCTGACCATGAGCAGCACAGCCACTGAGCACCAGCCACACACTGTTCGTTACTTTGACTCTGTGGTAAGCTGGGGCGGCTGTAGCTCATGAGGTTGAGCAGGTCCTCTACTGGTCGAAAGGCCGGTGGTTCGATTCCCCTAGTCTGCATCTTAAAATATGTCTAAGTTGCTCCACCAGAGTGTGAATGTTAGTTAGTAAGGACTTAAAATCATAGAAGAGAGTGAATGTGGCAGGTTGTATTAACAGCTTTGAATACTGAGAGAGGAGAAGCACTGCGTAAGAATCAGTCCATTCAGCAAACCCATGACAGAGCAGCAAACCAACCTACGAGGACCTTTAATTAAAACATTTAATCCAGGTTAGTTTGCAACATGAAAACAAACCAATATCTGATTTAAAAACACGAGGACTTAAGTGTAAGCTTAAATTTACACTTATCAAACCCCACTGAGCATGCTTTAACTCTAAGCTCTCTCCTCTCCTTCTTTCTTATCTTTCTCCATCTCTGAGTGAACTTAGCGCTCTTTCTTTTCTCTCCCTGTCAAATACAGCAGCTGGACCTTCAGCTGCAACACACTGTGAGACAAACCGCACACAAACGGTTTGTGTTTGAATTAGTGTTGAGCTGATAGAAGCGCTGAATTTGAAATGAGCTGCCACAGCGTGTTACAGCTTTATGCTCGCTTGTCTTCTGTAGTGGTAGCTTAATGCTGAAGTACCACGACCGTAACTCTTCGACACCTGCATTTGTTCCAATGCTGAACACAAGACAAAAAACACAGACCCACTTCAACCTCAAAGACTACGACAAAAAGTTTTGCCTCTTTCGCCTGTTTAATAAAAACCGGACTGTCTTTCATGTGTTACTGTTTTTAAGCTCTGTTTGATGTGTGAAGGTGAAGGCCTGCAGTGATTAAATAAAACGTCAACCTCCTAAACTGAGAGGAGAAATGTGTAGACGAACTTCTTATTGTTAAAATATTGTTTTTATTTACACCTACCAGCACACCTACCTGCTGTGCTGGTAGGTGTGTAAATGGAAAGACTACTGTATCAAATGAAAACATAGGAAGAGTGAACATATTATCCAACAGCTGTCCACTTCAGTGATATGAAACATGAGGCTGCTCCTCTACATGTTTGTGGTATTGAACACGACGCCGGGAAGGACATCAAGACTTTTGTAGAAGAGAGAGATATTTACCTTACAGACACTGTCACCTAAACGACTCAATGATAAACATTCATAAAAAAACATTAAACGTATTGTTATGGATGGTGTCCACGGCCCCTCTTTGATGTGGCCCCTCACTGTGTTCACCAATTAGTATTCTCTGATTGGATAATGCTTCCTTTGTGGATGCATTCATACTATTAAAGTGGCAGCAGCCTGAACTGAAGAATTAGCTATGAATAAATGTTAGCTTGTATGATAAACTTTAAGGAATCTCAAGAAAGCCAGTATTTGTCACATGCAAGCTGCCCTGCAGCAGAATGGGGAGACAGGCCGGAGACCGGTAGTATTATTGAAAAACACTGAAATGTAAAATACAATGGTCGAGGAGGGGGAAAAGAGACCTCCACTCATGCTGGGCTCCTGTGGGGGACAGCATGAGAACAGGAAACAAATGTGCTCTTCTGCACAAAGAGCGCATAAATGTCCACATCACAACACCATGAAGCACGTCACAGGCAACAGGGGTGGGTGAGGACTGAGAAGTAAGCCGATGCAGACACAGCCATCCTGCCCTGCAGCTATGCATCCAGCGCTTGGCCCAGACTCGGCCTCGGAGATAAGCACACGAGGGCGTTTGGAACGAAGAGTCTAAACACAGTATATTCAGATCCAGCCTTGAGACCACAGCTGGCGCTGATATGGTAGCCGCATGAAATAGTGGTGGTGTTCTTGCTTTAGTGTGAACCCCTGCATGTCAATTTCACAGTCGATCTAATGTCCATCACTGGTTCCTCACCATTCCCATTGGAGAGCAGTGATCCTCTCCACGATGTTATCCAGTTTGCTCATAGAGCACGAGTGTTCACGACAGCCGTGAGCCTCTCCACGATGTTCCCATTCTGAGAAGCCACGGCTCACTCCATCGTTCCAATCAACACATAGCGAGCAGCCTTGTGGGGATTTGATCGGCTGTTTCCGCTTTCTGTATTCTTCGATAAGCCAGGGCCAAGCCAGGGCCGATCAGCAAGAACCCCATTATCATGGTTCCAAAATGATAGATGTCTTCAATGGGCTCTCCCAGGCTTCTCGTCGAGAGGAGGATGTCAGTTGCATTCAGGGACCAGCTGATCAAATCCATAATTCCTCTTTTAGGTTTTAGAGAAGTTTTGTGAGACTCTTCCAGGAGAGAAGCAGACAAGACTAGACAGAGACATGAGAAAGCCGAGCAGGAAAGATAAGGGGAGGGAGAAAATACGAAGATCTCCCGTCAGTTTCACAACCTTTACAATAATGTAAAGTGAGGGGCAAGGACAAAGTCACACACTGAACCCAAACACTTTGTTCTAGTTAAGATGAAACATTGGAGGCTGTTTGCTTTCTGTTCCAACATAAATGTCTTCTGGTGTCAGCCGCAGAATTTCCACCTATTTCAAACTCAGCTATTGTTAAATTGTGAATCAAACTCAGTACTAGCAGATATTCAAGAACAGTAAAAATATAAGTCAAATAAAGGAATGAAAAACAAAATAAATATGAAAAAAAAGTAAAATATTCCGTTTTAAACAGGAATATTCAGAGTTTCTGTATTTTTGCATTTATCAATGAAAGTTATTCACATTTCTTATGGATTACTGGAGTCACCTGAGTTTGAAAGACTCTTTTCTCTCCGACTACAGAAGATGAAAGAGTAATTTAGCAGCTGGAAGCAACGTTTCAGTGTGTTTAACTAAACCTGTCACAAACTTTTATTAAGATCTCGCACAAGCACAGCCTTTAATTAAGTAGCTGTAAGAGACGAGCCACTGAGTGAGCAGATGAAGGAGCTCGTCTGTGGATGTAATTAGATTAAAATC
>NW_005187681.1:317331-318511 GCF_000239375.1 Pundamilia nyererei | reverse complement strand
TGTGTGTGTGTGTGTGTGTGTGTGTTTGAATGAGCGAGGGATTACTGCTCAGTCTGCTACTCCCGATGCGCTGATGGCAAGAACAGAAGAGATGGAGGAAAAGGAGAGTGAGCTGTGCATATGGAAAGCTGGAAGCTGGAGGTCTTTGAGTGAATCGATGACAACGGTCACCCTGAGGCACCTGTTGTTGTGATTTGGTGCTGTGTAAATAAAACTGAATTGAATTGAGTGTCCCTCCACATTCACACATACATGCACACATTTACACCCTCTGTCATCTTTAGTGAGTCAGCTGTGCTCACTACAGTCCAACTCCAGACCATTTTATTGCCTCTTCCAATCCTGTCTTTGAAACCATGTTGCCCAGGCATCTGTCCCTCTGACACCACATACAGGCTTGTTTGTTCCTCTATTAATCTTGACATCTTGTGACATAAAGAAGTTAACTGCCAGTGTTAACTGTTACTTGAAAAAAGTAATCAGTAACTAATTACCGATTACTTACCCCAAAAAGTAATCCCGTTACTTTACTGATTACTTATTTTCAAAAGTATAATTACTTAGTTACTTAGTTACTTTTTAAAAACACGATTTACAACCTGAATAGGTGATAAATAGATCTGTCAGCCCAATTCTACTTTTTCTGCATAATCCATCATACAAAATGTAATCAAATGGAAAAGTCTCTTTTTAAAACTTGTTTTATTAGTTTTAATCTTTTAACTTTATGCATCAAGCAAAAATTTTATTATCTGCAACGTTCTCTGACTGGAAGAAATTTGTTTAACATTTAAACCTATTTTCTGCACATTCCAGCACATAAAATAAAATATTTTTTTTGTGTTTACACTCAGTCTTTCAAATAGATGCAAGTAAAACACAGCAGAAAATAAATAAAGTCACAGTCTCAGCGGTCCTGTTGCTCTATTTTCACCTGTAAAGCAGGAGTAGGTAGGCGGAGGTTTACCCTGGTGCAGGTGTTCCGCAGCGGTCAGTGGAAGAATCCGCGAGTTTCTCTGTGAGTTTCCCATTACGTCGTAACTACCACTTAGACCCCCACGGATAGTCATTTGGCCATTTTCTACCTTTAAAACCCAGAGAGCAGCCAAATGGCTTTTAGCTAAGCTTTAGCTTCAGCCAAGTGGAAGCTAAATTGTCTAGTCATTCATATGTAAATTGG
>NW_005187681.1:310181-316259 GCF_000239375.1 Pundamilia nyererei | reverse complement strand
TCTGCACACAGCTGTTGTCACTAACAGCGCACTCGCTTACGTCACTGTCATGAGACATTCTCGCCAAAAAATCACGGTTTTAGTAACGCAGTAACACAGCGTTCCTACAGGAAAGTAACGGTAATCTAAGTACCCTTTTTGCAATAGTAATCCCTTACTTTACTCGTTACCTGAAAAACGCGTTACTGCCTATCTCTGCTAACTGCAGTATAACAGAAATGACCAGACTCCAATCAAATGCCGCAAACCTGAAGTCAGCCAAAAGTTCATGTTGTCATACTTTAGTATACATTTCGTATACAAACGTTTCGTCACTGTGTGAATGGGTGGATGACAGGTTGTGTAAAAGCGCTTTGGGGTCCTTAGGGACTAGAAAAGCGCTATACAAATACAGGCCATTTACCATTTACCAAGGAGGGAAAGACCATCTCTGAATGGAGGAGGGGGCCTGAGGGTACATCTGTCACCATCTTACATGCTGTGATTGCAGCCATTCCCCAACTCTCTGCGAATGGGACTCATGGCCATTGATCAGTGGTTGTTGATCAATGGTCATTTAATTTGCATATTAATGATGAAGGAACTGACCTCCCAGCCCATTGTTCCTTCACTGGGCTGGTTTCAGTCATTATGCAAATGTACTGTTTATAAGTTTGGGGAAACCTGCAGTCAGCTGAGACTGAAGACGTCACCTGATGATGATGAAACGTTTCTCCCCCTGAAAACATCCAGATGAACAGAATCAACCTTTGGGACTTACTTCCCTGGATGAATGAGCGTGCATCAAGTGCTATGGAGTTAGAGATCTGTGTGATCACAACACTTAAATCTTTGTTTATTTATTAATGCATTTATTGCTTGACTAATACATTACCACAAAATAAACAAAAATCCCCAAATGAATACAAAACAATAAAAAATGAACAGCACAACATGCTAAAATGGGTTTGACCAACTCTAACATACTGAATAAAATAAAATTATTTTTTGAAGCTCATTTTTTAACCTCAACTTGATCGGCTTTAATAATGAAAAGTACCCAGAGCTATTTCTACTACGGCTCTTTGGAAACTGAACTTAATTGCGCTCCTCATCAAGGAGTCCAAAGAACCCAATAAAGACTCCACAGCCCATCAAGTCAAGCAGTGGATTGGTCAGCACTGTTACTAATAACCACTGATGAATATCATAAAGGCCAATAAAAGCTCATGGACAGGCTGCAGTGCTTTCCTATATTTCTCCTCGCCGGTCATGTGGAGACTAATGTGTGCAGCACAGCATCTCAGCCAAGTGCAGATTCACACAGTCCTTCTGCAGCATCCATGACTTAGGATTTATTTATGTATTTGCTGCATTTGCTAAACTGAAACAGGACAAGCTTGATCAGCCACTAACATATGAAGCATCAAAATATGAAAAAATATGATGAACTGAGTTCAGAGGATCACATCTGTTAGTACAGACAAAAGTAATACAAAGCAGTTATTTCACCGCTCTGTCCGGGATCAAATGTTTGTTGGATTAGTTTAGAGAAAACGTATCAATCCACAGCCAAATGATTGTTCAGCATCCTTATGGATCAGCTCCAAATCATAAAAAAGCGCCTTGACAAGCCATGTAAAGAAAATAATAACGAATACTGATTTCATTACACTCACTAACCTTCTCTCAAGTAGACACACATGCTTAGCCTTGCAGATGGCTGCAAGTATCAGCACAATAAACTGTTAACTGACACACACAACAGTGGAGCTGACTGTGTGCGTTCTTTAAAAAGTGTTTCACAGATTTTAGTCCGAGTTATTTATTGTAGGTCAGAGAAAGCCTACATGCATGTGCCTGTGCAGTACATATGACACCATACATGTAATCCATGACATGGATCAGAGGTGTCCACCAACGAGTTTGTCAAGTAAAAGCAGGATCATTACTGCAGTGTGACCACAGCCAACTATATTTCCTCTCCATCAGAGTTACATGAACCAAACAGAGCTGATGTACATCTGCAGACAGCAGGCACGTTGAAATATTACTGTATCTGGAAGAACCGACAAATTCAGGAAGTATTTAATCAAATAACAAATGATTCACAAATATCAGTCTTTTCTATAAATTGGACATAATCGTTTTTCCAATAAAATTAGAACTCATGAAATCCAACATTTGTACTTTTCCTTGGTCACAGGGACTCTCACATACCTGGATATTATCTCCCCCAAATTCTCAGATGTAGGAGGCTATGGTTAGGGTCAGGGTTTAGTTCACTTCACTTTGTTTTGGATAAGATTAATAACGATCTGAAACAAACTTCCCATCACATTATTAGGCTGAATAACTATCATCAAAATGAAAGTTTTACATCAAATTATTCATTTTCCCAATGTTCCCAGAAGGCTCATCTGTGCTGTTTGCTCATGATGTGGTTCTGTTGGCTTTATCAGGTGGTGGCCTCCAGTTTGAACTGGAGTGGTTTGCAGCAGTGGGGATGAGAATTAGCACCTCCAAATCTGGGGCCATGGTCCACAGCTGGAAAAGGATGGAGTGCTCACTCCAGGTCAGGGACCAGATGTTGCTGCAAACGGAGGCGTTTGTGTACACTGGGTCCTGTTCATGTATGAGAAGGGAAGTGAGAGATGGACAGATGGATCGGGATGGCGTCTGCATGGATGTGGACGCTGTGTACCACTCCATCGTGGTGAGTCGAGACCAGAGCACAAATGTGAAGCTGTCAATTTGCTGCTCGATCTGTGTCCCTCATATGGTTACGAGCTCTGGGTAGTGACCGAAGAATGAGGTAGAGCCGCTGCTCCTCCACGTCAAAAGGAACCACTAGAGTTGGTTTGGGCATCTGATGACCCCATGGGCTGCTCTTGGGCGAGGTGTTCTGGACATCTCCTACTGATGCCTGCTTACCTACCTCTCCACTAAATTCTTTTTAAAAATGAATTTAAATTAGCCTAATTTGAAATTCAATGTATTGGTTTGAAAGTGATCGTCACTCAATTGAAACTGAATTTTATATTTTGAAAATGAATTAATTTGCTTTGAAACTGTATTTTATCCTTTAAAAATGTGGCTCTTGAATAATTTCAGTTTCACTTCTCACCATTCAGTTTCAGTTCCAAAATTCAGCTTTTTGGGACTTACATCCGGTTCCAGAATAATCGAGCGCAGATTAATAGAACTCAGTCTTACCTGCGGACCGAGAGTGTTACTGACGGGAATCTACAGCATCTTGAGCTGAATTAACACCTCAGAAGTTATTCGTCATGTCGAATGACCAGCAGATAAACTCTCAGGTTGGTAATAAATGTATTACATGTATAAGAAGAAGCGTCATGTTAACATGTGATAGCCGTACAGTAACTTTTATGTTTATTGTAGCTGTTAGCTAAAAACACTAATTCAGCGTAGTTTGTGTTGAATTCAGCTTTGACAAACATGATCGACTGTTTCTAGTAGAATTCCAAAGTTGTCATCTTGGACCCTCTCAGAGCCCTGCATGCTTGCAGAGACCCCTACAGTAGGGAAACATGCAAAACGGTGTCCAAACCTTTGTATTTGAGCTTTATTTATGTCTTACACAGCATCCCAAATCTTTAGCTAATTTAATAACTTTAGCTAAAGTGAATAGTTTGATTCATTAGTTCAGCATTAACAAAGGAAGTAAAATTATCAGCAAGGCACAAGCTACAAAGGACTAACATGACACAGGAAATAACTTAACAGGGAAAAACTGAACACAGACACTTGACAGAAGGACTCGAGTGGGTAGAGAGGAAACAACAACTGACCAAAATACGAGGAAACAAAATTATTAATAACCTCCACAAACACAAACTTCCTCGTCTTCAAGTCTTAAAAGTCCAAACAAAAACAGAAGCTTGAGCAGAAATGTGAAAGGCGTAAAGCTGACAGACAAAAACACAGACCATAACAACCAAAACTCTAATCCAACCAGCAAGTATCAATAATTCAGATCGATTAACTGTCTGATTCAAAGTTTGCATTTGCATGTACGTTTCTGTCCAATAAGTCAGTCATGCGGATAAACTTTTGTAGATATTTATTCATACTTCAACTCTGAAAGTGGGAAAACGTCTGATGAGCCCATATGTTTGACTGTTATCTCTCAGTGTAATCTCTGCTGGATTACAGACGTTTTTCTTTTTACTGTGTCAGAGAATAAAAAGGGACGAGGTCGTTTCTCCCCATTTAAATACTTTAAGTATTTCTATCTCCTTGCTTCATCGTCCATAGTGTTTAATCGCAGACATCCTTTAGTTACTGTGTAAAGGTACATGCATGTAAATATGATTTTCTTAAAAGAAGGAGAGATCAGAGCAGAGGAAGACAGAACAAGAGACACACTATAGAAGAGAGTTTAATTATTACTAATCGTTATAAAAAAATGAATTGAATTGATTAAATGAAGCAGGCATGTATAAACACAAAGAGAGTGAAAAGGGGTGTTGTTGCATGGAATGATGCTCTGTGTCCCAAAGATTCAGCGGCTAGCGATTGGACCATCAGGTCCATGAATGACACTGATATGGGCCGAGCACCCACAGCAGGCACATCGTTGTCTATTTAGTCTTTTCTCTGACAGACATCTTTCCAAATCTTTTGTTTTTTAGTTTGTTAGCTCTCATTACTTCTGGAACTTTCTGGCTTTTATCTTACCCCCACTTTTCTACCATCTCTCTGTTCTGTAGCATCCTTTATCTAGTCTTTCCTTTCTGTTGGTGTTCCACCGCAGACAGCTGCACAGGTGGGTCTGCCTGCTCCTGCCCGTTTAACCGGCTGCTTGCCCAATGAGGCTTTGAGCCATGAGCTAGCATGAGGCAGACAACATACTCTGTCCCCAGGAAGTATTTATGAGGAAACATCTGCTGAAGTCCACTGAGACACTGGTAAAAGAGGCAACATACGGGGAAGGATGCAGTTCATTAGAGGATCTCATCATCACGCTCTGCTTATAGTCCAGCAAATAAGCGAACAGGAAACCCCACCGAGTCTTCTGGTTTTGATGAAAATGCCAGATTTAAATGGAGTTGTGAAGAATGGCACAGTTTTAGGCTTACATGTGAATGCAAACATCTTGATGCATGCTCAATCATCCAGGTAAGTAAATCTCCAAAAGTTGATTCTGTTCATCTGGATGTTTTCAGTGGGAGAAACGTTTCGTCACTCATCCAAGTGACTTCTTCAGTCTCACTGAAGGAACAATTTAAGACCAATTGTCTGCATGATCAACTCGGTCACCTATAACATCTCCAAGTTTCTGGCTTCGATCCTCAACCCGCTGGTGGGCAGCTCTGAACACCACCTCCAGAACACCCTGTATTGAGAAGGTGAGAGATGTCATGATGGAGGCAGATGAAACCATGGTCTCGTACGACGTTACATCTCTATTCACTTGCATCCCAGTCACAGAAGCGTTGGAGGTAGTTCGTAAGAGATTACAGGATGACCCCAACCTCAGCAGCAGGACCGCTCTCAGCATCGACCAAGTGTGTTTGAACTGTGTCTTCATTCCACCTACTTCACATACAAGGGTCAGTTCTACAGACAGAAACATGGGTGTGCCATGGGCTCCCCAGTTTCACCCATCGTGGCCAATTTGTACATGGAAGAAGTGGAAAAGAGGGCTTTGTTATCCAACCCTGGAACACCACCAAGTCATTGGTTCAGGTCTGTGGATGACACCTGGGTGAAAATCAAATCTCAGGACGTACCACAATTCACGGATCACATTAACTCGGTGGACCGACTCATCAAATTCACCAGGGAGGATATGAAAAGTGGCAGGTTAGCCTTCTTAGACTGTGAGATTTCCTTTTTTTCCCCTTTTTTTTCTTTTTTTGCCTGTCCCCTTTGGTTTTTTAGCCGTCAGAATTGTTGTCTGAAGACCAACAAGGATACCCAATGGATTTATTTTGCCAAATGGATCATCGTGGCATTGCCATATTGGTCCATTTGATCGACCTTTGTTTTTATTATTTATTTTATTTTATTTTCAGTTGTTACAAACAGGAGAGACATGAGTGAGAGATAGGAAAGGGAGAAAGAAAGAGG
>NW_005187681.1:302028-308468 GCF_000239375.1 Pundamilia nyererei | reverse complement strand
GATAAAATTGAGGCACAGGTGGCCAGAAGGGAACAGAGGGGGGGGGGGAATATCTCCCCTGCACCCTGGTGACACACCCGCACCCCAAGGCCCTACCTGTGTGGGTGAGTGTGGTGGAGCGGGAAGAGGGAGGTAGCCGGGGATGAGGAGGAAAAGGAGGGAGGGGTGGATGCCCCTCCCTAGGGCCAGCTCCCCCGCTGACCCCAGTAGGCACCCCCGTCCTCTGGTACCCACCAAGGCAAGGGAGCCCAGGTCCATCCAGACCGGGGCCTACTGCAGCAGCACTGCCAAGCCCCACAGGACCCAGGGCAGCCCACCCTACCCCACCGCAGAGGAAACTGTACCCACCCCAACAGATTTCCATCAGTAGTGAGGAACATCTAAAAGCTGACGTGTACCGTAAACCTACGCATACGGATCAGTATCTAAGGTTTGACTCTCATGATCCACTGGAGCACAAACTGGGCGTCATCAGGACGCTACCACACAGAGCGAACACCATCCCCACAGACACAGCAGCCAGGGAGGCAGAAGAACATCAAGAAGGCCCTGAGTAAATGTGGTTATCCCAGCTTGAAAAGCTCCTAAAGAAAGCGAAGAAACGTTTCTCCCACTGAAAACGCTACGTCCAGATGAACAGGATCAACTTTTGGAGGTGAATGCAAACAGTTACATGCTGAAGGAGAATGTCGAGGGTGAACATAGTGGAGAAAGTTGCAGAAACAACAATGCTGGGAGGAAGTTTAACTTCTAAAGGTAAAGGCTGAGTAAGAGACTGAGAAAAAAGGATGCAGGACACTGGAGGCAGGAAGTGTGCGCTCATCTTCATCAAAGCTTTTATAGACAGTTTTTACATTTAGGTTACGTGTGTTGTGTGTTTGATTGGACTGTTTATGTTTGACCACTGTGAGGCACTTGGATAAATGACATAAACATGCTGTACAGGAATCTGCAGATATGTTGGTGCATCTGTACGAAAAGCTGTTCCTCAGAGTGAGAGGCTGTTGTTTCCCAGTCTGCCCAGTGAGTCCCTGCAGCTGCCTGCATTAAAGCATCAACTCAAATGGCCACAATACAGAAATTATTTAAAGCGAACCATGCATGGTGCATACTTTGCTTCATACTGAGATTGGAAATATGCCACTCTCTCTTGCCCAGAAGAACCTCGCCTCACTCGTCTCGGTCAGCAACTGCTTTCAGAGGATTCCCACGAGGCTGCTGGGGAAACAGGGAGGGGTCGCTAAGCTTTGAGGCTGCTTCTGCTGGTGTGTTTATTCCAGAGACTAAGCACTACAAAGCCATCTAAGTGTAAAACAATTAGATCAGCATAAATATGTTCAGTTATACATGCAGAGTTAAGGCTTGGCACTTTGCAACAAGCAGAAAATCCATTGAATTATTCACAATACACAAATATTGGTTAAATCAGATGGAAGGAAGCAAAAACAGCTTCATTATTCTACAATGGCTGGGAGTGCACCATATGCCTCTGTCCATACTGATCAAACATTTTACACCCTGGTTACTCGTGGGCTTGTGTTAGTGCCCAGGCTCAATTCATAAGTGAAGAAAAACAAACATCTTGTAAGCAGAGAGCTAAAAGCAGCACACCGATGACTCTCAGTGTCTGCTCGAAGTTTTCAAGCCGAACAAGACGTGAGCTTTTGTTATCATCAGTATTTCCATTGTTCACCATATTGGTGTAATATCCTGCTAATCACACTATGCTGCGCTTTAGTTTGAATGCTTAGAAAGCAGATTTATCCTGAAGTGAACAGAAGGCCAAACCAGAGTGAAGTGAGCAGTGAGGAGCCTCACTGAGGCTGTTGTTTCACACTTTCTGTCTAGTGTGAAACAACTGAATAGCTAACACGCCTGCTCTGATAGGAGATATTATACACTCAGGCTCAAAGAACACGAACACCTAAAACTGAGCACATGCAACCCAGGGCTGCCACACACAGCAATGATCTGCAAGGGTGAGAGAGATGCTGCTGATGTAGCCAGTGATACATGCAGTCTGTCTAATGCTCAGTCCAGGGAAATCATTAAACACCATAACACCAGGATACATGTACATCACTGGATTCTAGGTTTGTATGCAGAAGCCAAGAGGTATCGGGGGACTTGGACAAGACATTTCATGCATGAAATGCTCATCCTATCAGTTGTAAAGGGAGAGAAAATCAACCTTGGGAGGATGTGCAAATGAAGGAACGCAAAGATGGAGGGATCGTGCACAAGGGGCTGAAGGAGGAGAGGAGGAGACAAGAGGTAAAGAGTCATGTTTTATAAATGAGCTTATTTTAGAGGCAGGGGTAAAGAAAGAGCAGCTTGTAATTCTCACTTCAGCTTTAAGAGCACAGCACACTGCAGCAAATAGACTGAGCCCGCTCACACTCCTCTGTCACCCCTGCTACTCCCGGCCCGCCTCTTTTCCTCTTCTGCTTCTCTCCCATGCTGCATTCATGTAAACACACGCACACACACGCACACACGTACACAAGCACACACACACGCACACATGTACACAAGCACACATGTACACAAGCACACACACACACACACGTACACATGCACACACACACACACATACACGCAAACATGTACACAAGCACACACACACACGCACACACGTACACATGTACACACACACACACACAGTATCACTCATGGGGTGAGCCAGCTGGCAGCCAGGGCAGCCCCACATCACCATTACCATAGGAATCCTCAGTCACAGGGAACTGCCGGTAATGGAGCAGTGCTGTGTGTGTGTGTGTGCGTGTGAATGCTGCCTGGTTAGGCTTTAGCATGTATTAGCAGCTAAAGAGGAGCTGAGATGCAGAGTGCTGGTAGATGATGGTCAGTGTGCACACGTGTGTGTAGACATCAGACCCTTCGCACCTACAGTGCGCCTTCAGTGTTTTTCCCCCTGAATCTACCTGCTTGCCAAATGGCATCAGCACCTTTAAGTTACTGGAAAGATGGATCCTACATAGCAACAAAGAAAAACTGATGTGACTGAGCAGAAAAGACGCCCAGCTGCTCTCAGTCCCTCTAATCACATCAGTTTGTTGATGACTAACATGACATCACATGTTCCTGACGCCATCTCAGCTTCCTCTAGACTTAAACCACCATGAGAAAACTACACCCTGAACAATGTGATCACAACACACATGCACACACACACACGCACATGCAGACACACACACACACACGCACACATGCACGCACACATGCACACACATGCACACACACACACACACACCTTCATGTCTCTTCATTCTCTTTCTGTCACACAGAGCTGGTTTTATTTCCTCGGCTTCTCTTCCATAACTGCTCTCTTCTCTCTGTGTGTAATTCACCACCTGCCATCGGGTCCTTTCCAAAACACTCACATCCTGTGGGCAGCTTCATTGTGGGTGAGGGTGGGTCTGTAGAAAGTAATGCAGGAGCCATAAAGATGACTTTCTTCACACTTTTCTTCATCATCGAGTCATACGATGGGTTATTCAGGTTCATTGACTGTGTTGACATTATATTAGTTGATATTGTCACTGTAATCTGATTAAATCTGAAATCATTTCATTCATCAAGTGTTTTAAAATCTCTTTTCAGAGCGCTGTATCATCAACGTGTGTTAGTTTCTCTACATGAAGCTGTTGTTAGATTTTTTTTTTATCCCATCATTAATAATGACTAGTGCAAATGATCACTGAGATATTGCAGAAACAGCTGCTTTGGCTCAAATATATGATAAGAGCAGCTCTCACCCGTCATTAGGGGTGCAACGATACTCGTATGGATATTGAACCGTTCGATACAGTGCTTTCGGTTCGGTACGCATGTGTATCGAACAATACAAAGATTTTTATTTATTTGATCAACTTTCCTTCTGACGGTGCTGTCTGTGTTGAGCGCTCAGTGGATCTGCGTTTGACAGTGCAGCCTAGGCGGAGTAGTCAAACGCAGATTCACTGAGCGCAGGGCAAGCTAGCGAGACAGAAGCTAAGCTCGTTGCAACATGGCAAATTGAACCTCCCCCACCCTCATTCAGATCTGGTGTTTGGAACTACTTTGGTTTTCATGTGACGTATGACCCTGAAGGTAAGACTAAAGTAAAACAGTATGTTGGATGTGCCACGCAATGCTCAATTACATGGGTGGGAGCTAGTGTGTTAGCGCAGTTATCTCGTTAACGTGTTGGCCGTCCAGCCCCACGCACGGGGCGATCCGCAGTAGCTCGTTAACGGAGATTTGCCGTGTTGTGGCGTTAATGTCATTTTAACGAGATTAACGCTGACAGCACTAGTGGGAACACAATGAATATGACTGCACATTTACTCCGACATCATCCTAGTGCAAAGACAAGTGGAAGCAGACAACAAGCATGCATGCTACAAACTTTACCCGAGTCATTTAGACAGCCATTAGCTTATGGGGACCTGATATGTTTAATATGCTGCTGAGAATATAGCCCAGAAGAAGCGTATAGTAGAGCTTTTATTTTGGAAAGAGCCATTTCTCTGTAATAAACTCTCTTTTCCAAAGATGAGGGATTTCTCCATCAGATAGATTTATTTTTTTATTACTTTGTTGTTTCAGCAACATTAAATTTAAAAACTGTACTTTTGAGTTAAAATATATATTTATAATTTTAATAAATGACAAATTAAAAACAAACATTTTTTTGTATCGAAAAAATATCGAACCGTGAATTTTGTGTATCGTTGCACCACTACCCGTCATATATAACAGTGCAGCTGTGTAGTGGTTTGTGGGTTTCCCTCAGGTCCCCAGAATGCTGTGTCTTAGGCTAACTGCTGATCCTAAACTATCCATGGATGGGAGGCGGACAGAGTGCTTACAGTGTGCCCACCAAAGCACCGTATGTGTGGTTAGATGTGGCCTGTAGTGTAAAGTGCTGTGAGTGGTCAGTTAGATCAGAAATGTGCTGTATCACAGGCCCGTCTGTGCCAGCTGCTCCCTCTCATTGTTTTTGTTGTCTGCATGAAATGCTATTTTTAATTCCACACATCAGTAGATGAGATGTGACGTTTTCAGTGGGACAAACATTTACAATAATATGAAGAAAATGACTTGATCATTAATATTCAGATTAATCACTTTAAACTGACCTCACAGTGTTCAGCAGTTTCAGTCATTGTACAGTTTATAAGGTTGCAAACCTGCAGTCAGCTGAGACTGAAGGCGTCACCTGGATGATGATGAAATGTTTCTCTGTCCACATGAACAGAATCAACCTTTTGGGATTTCCTTACCTGATAATTGAGCATGCACTGACACATTTGTTGATTTCACACTCTCGTCCAGCCTTTCTAGTCCCTTCCTCAGTTTTCCTCGTCTAGATGTTTTCCACCAAACTTCTTGGTGTTGTCATCGTTTGTCATGCAGGTAAAGATTAAAGTGCTCTCTGTCCAGGGTTCAAGTGTTCACTGGCCTACATTCTTTCTCATCCTGCACTATCTGCCAGGATTCTGGCACGCAGGGCCCACCCCATATGCCACCCTGCAGCGTGGCCTCGATCGGTCTGGACTGGTCTGGCCTTAATGGGAAGGACTGGACCAGCTTGGTCCAGGTGGATGTGGGCCATTTCTCTCCTCTGTCCAAAGGAAAAAGAGCCACCGGGGGAACCTTTATGTAATAATCATTCACTGGGTGACATGATATATCTGTAATTACCAGGAATGGCTTGCAGAAAGAAGACATATCATATTCCACATGGCAGCCACCGGTAATTAGCTGCAATTAGGCACTGGCTGCATGCAGGGAAATGTAAAGCACTGCTGATTGTTATTATGCTGCTCTAAATGAAATGAACACACTGACAAATAATGAATTCTACTTGCTTAATAATAAGAATACTGCTGCTTAGTGTTTGTGCAGCCACACCTGTCTGACTGCATGCTTTGTAATCACTGATTAACAATGACCACATTAAGAGTCGCTCATCTTTCACATGAATACATGCATATACTCACCTGCTTTGTTAAATGCATTAAATAAACAAAGCCAACTGAATGACGGGAACATTTTTTTGACTCTCTGCTGCAAAGCAGAAAAACTGGGTTATTTCATGATTTCAGAGTGGAAGCAAAATGAACTGCATGTGACAAAGAACACGCATGTCAAAGACAGTTATTGCGGTAAAATGATACACCCAGGATATCAAAACATCCTGTTGTTCTCTATAACAGTCACACTGTAAGAATCCAAAATCAAACCAAAAACATCTTCCTGATTTCAGGATAACGACCGCATCAGCCTGGAGCGCTCTCGGGAATTAGAGTAAGGAGACGGTTGGTTTGAGGCCTGTCACACAGCTTTTTAGGTTTTATGTCTTGTCTCAACATTAGAAAGCATGAAACAGTGTGTGCGTGTGTGCGTGTCTGTGCTCTGTGTGTGTGTGTGTGTGT
>NW_005187681.1:297062-302008 GCF_000239375.1 Pundamilia nyererei | reverse complement strand
GTGTGTGTGTGTGTGTGTGTGTGTGTGTGTGTGTGTGTGTGTGTGTGTGTGCACAGGCAGTGATGTGGACAGCTAATCAATACTACACTTAGAGCCTCATAACTGGCCTGCTCAGGAACTTTCCCCCATCTTTGAGTGATGTCATCACCACTCCCTCATCAAAGGGAGAAAAAGCAGAAGAGCGCTGAAGGGAGTGTGAGACGTTATGGTCACTGAGCAAAAAAAACCAACAGATGATGCCTTGAGATAAAAGTTTCTTATTTTATTTTCAAAATGAGAACAAAAAGAAGGACACGACATGGATACAGACAGACAAAGAGGGTTAGCGAAACACGGCCCTGTCACAAATTATTTTCATTTCAAAATAGGCTTTTCTTGAAATGGTGCATTTGATTTGTTTTCCGTGTTCTATTATGAATAAATTATGTGTATATGAGATTTACAAATCCTTTTTAATAATAATTACATGTGATTTAAGATTTGTAAGGTAAACGTCACTTACAAACCCTTAAATGTGCACCAGGAGTTTAGAGACAATTTTCAAGCTGACAGCTTCACACCGATCCACAAATGAAAGACGTATTTAAGTGCCAGTGTAAAGCTGGGACATTCCTCTGTATCCCTACAGTTTTGTTTGTTTGTTTTTCAGTAAAACAGACATTTCTGTATGTATCTGTCAGAACAGCTCATCGCCTCTACGAGGAAACAGATTTAGCAGTTAAAGACACAATAGACTTCTGGGGAAAGTCAGTCAGGGAACCTCTGTTGTAAATCACTATGGACCATCCTGTGCAGTTTATGCTGATTACTCTCTGTGTATTGTGAATATAGATTTCACTAGCTGGGCCCACGTCCTCATTTTAGGTTTGGCAGCATTTAAGTAGGTAAAGTTAAATGCTTGGACATGAATTGAGCTGCGGTTTGGGGAAGGCCTCGAAAGGGACTGGCGATGGCTCCCGGGCCTGGCAGATCCCCAAAGAAGGCATCCCCTAGAAGCAGTAATAACTGTGCAATACAAAGGTCGAAGACGTCAGCGGAATAATTTGATTTTCGATTCGACTTGTTTATACAGCACCGAGCCACAGTGACAGACGCCTCAAGACCCTGCAATGATGTCTAGAGGAAAACCCAACAATCATATGACCCCCTTATGAGCAAGCACTTTGGCAACAGTGGGAAGGAAAAACTCCCTTTTAACAGGAAGAAACCTCGGGCAGAACCAGGCTCAGGGAGGGGCGGGGCCATCTGCTGAGACCGGTTGGGGAGAGAGAAGGAGAAGAGGACGAAGACGAGCGCAGGGAGAGCGAACCTCGCTCCGTGGTGTGGAGTGGATGAGCTCAGACAATTAGGAAGGAATGGCAGGAGAAGAGATCAAAGGAAGTTGCAAACAACGGAAATCTTAATAGATGAAAGAGGGGAACCCTCGATCGGGTAGCGACGTGGCTCGACTTTGAGCTGAAGCTCTGACAGAGAGGAATGCTGAATTTGAGATTTGAAGTAGGGCTTGGCGGCTTGAAAAGCTTGTGAGCTTGTCTTTGAGTAGAAGATGGAGAGGGGGTGCTTAGCTGGTTAATTACTTCAGATAAGGTAACAATAACGACTTAGCTGATTTCTGAATGAACAGAAGAACAGCAGCCACTTGGGAAGAGTTGATGAATTGAAAGACTGATTAGAGGAAAATAATCTCTATAATAATAGCCCCCAAAATTGTCCGAGAGCAGAGTGCGAGTCCACTGGACTTCGTGGGAGATGATAAGGCATTTAGATGCAGTCAGAACCGTGAGTCGACTTAGAGAGCGGTCTCGAATGATTATGTCTAGGGTGGATGCCTGATGATGCTGGTGAAAGCACGTGAGAAGTGAAGGGACCCCATGAAGAATTATGCGCATGGCGCATTTTGGTTGTCTTAAAGTGAGCGATAGAGGACAGAACCCGGCATCCCGGTGACACAAAGGTTAACCTTTGCTTTGTGAAGGCAGGAAAGATGGCAGCAAAACTGGGATGTACCGGAATGATTTGCTGCTACACCTTGTGGAAGATAGGACAAAATGGAGAAACTGTCATCATGGAGAGAGGGATTTTTTATTTTATTTTTTTTTGTGCAAGTGATTGATGGCAGAAGCTGCTAATTCGGTACCAGAAGGGTGAGCTGCTTAGGGAACTGACCCTTGCAACTCGGGGCAAAGAGCTTTTTCTGCATTGCAAATAGGGAATAGAGACACGGAACCTGCCATTTTGGTGTTGATAGGAACGTCTGCTGCTTAGCATGTGAGGGCTAGATGCAGAGAAGCTGGCATCGTGGCGGTAGAAGGATTCACTGCTGCATTGCTGTGATAAATGCATAGAAACTGGCAACTCTATATTAGAAAGCATGCTGCTGCATTTGCGAATGAGGGATAAAGAAGAACCAGGCATCTCGGTGCCAAGCTTGATATTGCATTCGTAAAGGAGGGACAGAGGAAGAGAAGCTGGCATCCCGGTGCCAGTGCTTGCTACTGCATTTGCGTAGTGGCATAGAGGAAGAGAACCTGGCATCGCCATGCCCAAAGCATTCTGCTGCATTTGCAAATGAGGGATAAAGACAGAACCTTAACTTATGCAGAGAAACTGACAACGTGGTGGAAGAAGTTTGCTGCTGCGCTTACGAATGATGGATATAGAAGGAACCAGCTAGAAGGATTCTCTGCTGCTTTAGCCATGATGGATGGACGGGAACTGGCAACTCAGGGGTAAGAAGCTTGTCACTGCGGTTTGCACATGGCAGATATAGCAAGAACCCGACACCACTGTGCTAGAAGGGTTTGCCGCTGTTTGAAACCCAGTGCCTTTTTTTTATTAATTAATTTTGTCTATGCAGAGAACTGCCAACCGGGTGGTAGAAAAGCTGCTGCTTTTGCGAATGAGGGATAAAGGAACCTGGCAACCCGGTGCCGAGGTTTGCTGCAGAGGTTAGCTGAGAAGGGACGAGAGGCTCGGAACCTGGCAACTCGGTGCCGAGATTTGGTGCAGGAATTTGGGAAGAACGGATGAGTGGTTGAGAGCCTGGCAACTCAGTGCCGATGTTTGCTGCAGAGTTTAGCCAAGGAGGGAAGAGGCAGGGAACCTGCCAACTCGGTGCTGAAGCATGCTGCATTTGCTATGGAGGGATGGAGTACTGACAACTCTGTGCCTTTTTTTTTCTTTCTCTTAACTATGTTGAGAAACAGGCAACCCGATGGTCGAAAAGCTTGTTGCTGCTTTTGCGAATGAGGGAGGCAGGAACCTGGCAACCCTGTGCCGAGGTTAAATGCAGAATTTGCGAAGGGGTTGATGAGTGGCTGAGCACCTGGTAACCCGGTGCCGACGTTTGCTGCAGAGTTTGAGAGGGATGGGTAGGTGGCTGGGAACCTGGCAACCCGGTGCCAAGGTTTGCTGCAGAATTTAGCTTAGGAGGCGTGGGAGGCTGGGAACCTGGCAACTCAGTGCCAAGGTTTGCTGCAGAATTTAGCTGAGGAGGCGTGGGAGGCTGGGAACCTGGCAACCCGGTGCCGACATTTGCTGTGGAGTTTAGCAGATGAGAGGTTGGGCACCTGGCAACTCGGTGCCGAGGTTTGCCGCGGAGTTTAGCAGCGGTGGGATGAGTGGCAGAGAACCTGGCAACTCGTTGCCGAGGTTTGCCGTGGAGTTTAACAGATGAGAGGTTGGGAACCTGGCAACTCTGTGCTGAAGCATACTGCATTTTTTTTTTGTGTGTGTCATCTTTGCTGAGAAACTGGCAGTTCGGTGGTAGGAAGCTTGCTGCTGCGTTTGCGAATGGCGGATAGGGAAGAACCGGGGTTCTAGGTGCCAACTTCCTTAAGCCTTTAGTGAAAGGAGGGAAGGAAACAACACGGCGATGGAGAACAGTAGACAGTATGGAGCTAGCGACAGATTTCCAGCTTGCATTCCTACCTGGTGCTCGCGGGTGGGTGGAACTACGAAGTACGCTGTAGCTTTTGCTGTTGGAGCTGCGATTTGTTTGGAAGCGTGGGTTCGGCACTGACAGCCGTCTGCTTTTCGGCTAACTTGCCTGGCCTGAGACCCGTTTCGGAGCAACGTGAGAGGAGCTGTGAGTTCTGCAGGCGGGCGACCCCGCTGGTTTTTGCTGAAGTGGCGGGCGGCAGGAGTTATGTCATGACTGGATTTAGTGCAGATGAGACGACTGGATGGATGGGTTAGCAGACCGCATGTGGCAAGAAAACTGCTAGGAGGTCGTCAGCATTCGGTTCTTTGGAAGCGTTGCCGTGATGTTTGGTGTGTTTCTGGGATTGCCGGAGGAAGCGATGGATGCAGAGCTTGAGTAGTTGTTCGTCTGACGCGCTGACGGACGAGAGGGCGATTTTAGCGAATGGAAGGGTGAGTAAAATTACATTACTCTTGAGAGATGAGCTGTGTTTAAAGGTATTCACCGAGAATGGACCCTCGGCGAATCACGTAAATGAGAATGACGCACGTAAATGAGAATGAACAGCTTGTGGAACTGGGGGAACCTATTTAGATGACAACCGGAAAGAGCGTGTTTCCTGCTCCTGAAATTTTGATACATAATCTCCAAATAATCCAGGTAACGTGGAACTTGTCATGTTACTCTCACCATTCTCTGGTAATAGCAGACTAAGATCGTTAAAAACTTCAGGATGTAGAAGCAGTTTTTTAAAACCATACACAGGGAGTGCAGAATTATTAGGCAAGTTGTATTTTTGAGGAATACTTTTATTATTGAACAACAACCATGTTCTCAATGAACCCAAAAAACTCAGAAAAACTCAAAGCTGAATGTTTTTGGAAGTAGTTTTTAGTTTGTTTTTAGTTTTAGCTATTTTAGGGGGATATCTGTGTGTGGAGGTGACGATTACTGTGCATAATTATTAGGCAACTTAGCAAGAAACAAATATATACCCATTTCAATTATTTATTTTTACCAGTGA
>NW_005187681.1:285123-289989 GCF_000239375.1 Pundamilia nyererei | reverse complement strand
GTTGATGTCATTAGACCACACCCCTTCTCATTACAGAGATGCACATCACCTAATATGCTTAATTGGTAGTAGGCTTTCGAACCTATACAGCTTGGAGTAAGACAACATGCATGAAGAGGATGATGTGGACAAAATACTCATTTGCCTAATAATTCTGCACTCCCTGTATTAACTTTTACAGGCCACTGTGTAATTTAATTTAATATTTTATCTGTTAAATCTATGCTTCTGGCAGAGCAGTGATGAGCTGATCTGTTTATTTAGAAAATGAAACATCTACTTAAAAAAAAAAAAAAAATGAAGGTACACAGAGGAAGCTCAGATGTCCCAGTCTCAAACTGGGACTTGAATACATCTTACATTTGCAGGTGAAATTTGTCTCAAAAGCCCACGTGGGCGTGCGATGTTATCTGTATCAGGAGATTAGTGCACGTTTCAGATTTTGTAAGTGAGCAGAGGGATGTTTTCAGCTTTAGACGTTTGTGTTCACAGGAAAGTTTTGGAAGAGAAAATGATCCGACTCGTCAAGCTGGACTTTGTGTGTCAGTATTTATTCAGGTTAGCATGCACACATTTGTGAAACTGTTCTACGAGCACGTGCTCCAGTCTATAAACAGTCCTCAAAAACACACACATCACTGCACACATTTGTGTGAGCATTTGTTTTTGCTTGAGGATCATGTCGTACACATTTGTAACACTTTCTCTGCATGAACTTTAACTTAAACAGAGGGAAACGTCTTTGTTTTAAACAATCATGAGTACAGTGTTCACAGAGCTTTAGTCTTCAGCTGCTCTGTGTTTCTCTTTGTGTCTTCAGCCCTTATATGAAGCCAGACTCTGCTCTTAATTACATTTCAGTATTGTTCTGTTCCCAGGAGATATAATCTCTCCAGCGTGTCCTGGGTCTGCCCACTCTACTAATACACTCGCAAATATTTAACTTGTAACATAATCTGTGTATCTACAAAGGTTCATCTAAATACGCTGGTAATCATTATGGTTTAGTAATGCTTTATAAACAATTAATGAACTATTAACTACCACCTTACTAATGCTTAAAAGTGTGCAGCTAGAAAACAACTGTGAAACCCACTAAATGACTAGATATGAATGAAAAGTAGGAAATAATAAAAGCTCAAACTTGCTGCCGACACTCAGTGGCAGCATAGCAGAGATTTCTGCAGAGTCTCAATGCTCGTGCTGCTCCTCGCCTTCTGAGTTATTCCTCCTCTTACTTCATCGTTGCTCAACTGTGTCACTATGGCAACCCCACTTGCCTGCAGGATATTTACCTTACTAGCTTTATGTTGCAATGAGATAAAAAGAGTGAACATTAATTACCAAAGTATAGAGGAGTGTGTCTGTCAGTCTTCAATATAGGATCATTTCACACGACTCTAACATGAGTCCTTCCTCACAGAGACCAGTAACACAGAGGTGTCACTTCAAAGTATTATTTTAACAGGAGCTCATATCTCTCTGTGCACTCTTGATAATAAAAAAATCTATTCATCTAGATCTATTTATCTATATATGTAGATCTATGTACGTGTGTGTGGCTGCTTTGATGCCAAGATCTGCCCCGCCATTTTTTATAGATTCAACAACTGTTGTGTTTTTGGATGTACTAAGTTATGTGTAGACAAAACATTGGTTAATCCGTTCATTGTGCCTTTATCATGCTATTTCAAACATCAGTTAACAAAGATGTAAAAAGCAAATCCACAGAAAGCGATCAGCAAGGACCGAAAAGAGTGAAAAAGCAGCTCATGTCCAAAGAAAATCTTTAAGAGTGATCAAGCCCACATGAAATGAAAAGACTTAAGACTTTTGCACAGTACTGTACAGCGAGGCGTCTCCTGTCAGTGAATAGTATAAGTGTTACTGTTCCCTTTTCCTCTGTTGCCTCTTGCTTCGGTCTGGCAGGGTGATAAAAGCACCCATCCAGAGCTGAGCTCACCTGCTGATAAATCACCTCTCACTCTGCACCAACACTTTCATCTGAAGCACGATATGTGGCACCGCGCACTGTTTGTCACCCTATTATAACAGTAACAGCTGCCGTTACATGGTGTAGCACCCACAATCAAGATGGCTGCCGTAGCATGGGGAAACAGGAAGTGGGAGGGTGAGGAAGGCTTACAGTACGGGAGACAACAGCTGGGTGACAGTCACAAACGAGTAAACAAAGGCTGCACGACTGAGCCATTTATTATAGCATAAGTAGGCATTGTTGTTATTGTTGTTGACTGAGAAAAGAGGACGGAGGCGAGTGTGTGTGTGCGTGTGTGTGTGCGCGCACGCGCGTGTGCGCGTGTGTGTGTTTGTATGTGCGTGTGTGTGCAGGATTTTTCAAAAACAAAGTGAAAAGAGGAAAATTTAAAGACAACCACCTCAGCTAGTGGTAGACTTCAAAATCAATTATCGAGCAATCCCTGCTGCGACAAGTGCCTCAAACACTGACACACATAAAGTACACACACACACACACACACACACACATTGATTTAGTGCCTCCTTCAAGAAACAGGCAGAAAGGGAGAGGAAGAGGAAATACATCACTCGACCCTGCGCTGCTTTCTTCTTCTCTCTGTCTTGTTAAATGTGATGGCTGTGCGAGCTTGTATTTTATCTGGAAGTGGAGAAACATTATGAGCTGAAAGCTGGAGCGGCTCAGTGAATGCAGAGCAAACACTGCAATCAGCTCACAGCAGCTAAAGGGAGAGAACGCCATGTGTTAGCAAAGATGTCTTATATCTAAAACAACACAAAGAGAACAGATCATTTCCTGCCCCGTGTCTGTGTGTGTGCGCGCGTGTGTGCACGCATGTGTATGTGTGTGTGCGCACGTGCGCTGCGGTTCTACAGCAGAAATGGGTAAGACTGCTGCATTGCGTTGCAGGTCCGACACAGCTGATGGAGGTTAAGCTGATGCTGGTGGTTCCACCAGATGCACCTCAGTCTTTGATCAGGATGCTAAAAATAACTTTGAGGTTATTTTTTGGTAACAAGGTGAGGAGGGCAGAAAGGCAGAGATGCAGAACATCAGCAACAGTGACACGCTTGAAAAACAACAGACACAATGTTACTGGTTTAGGTTGTGAGTGACTCTTTATTTATGCTTTATGCTGGTCTGGTCTGTGAGTTGTTCTGTAGGAGTTTGTTCTCAGTGTTGTTTGGGTTTGACTTCAGTTACTCTGAGTATTTTTACTGTTGTTCTCTGTGTCCCTGTGATTGTGTTGATTGTGCGTTCACTGTGTCTACTTTCAGCCATCAGTGTATATACATGCAGTCCTGTCATTCCTGTGTTCAGTGTCTCGGCGTGTGTGTTTTTGGTACTTTTGGTTTATGGATTTATGCTTCTGTTATAATTAAAGACTTTCTTTGTGTGAATCCTGCCTATGCCGTGCTCCCTCGCTATATCGTGATTCACCCTTCACGGCCGCGCTGTTTCGCCGATGTTTTTTTTGGTGAAATTTTTCATGTTTTTTTTTTAATTTTTATTACAGCACATTGTGTTCTGCGTCCTGATTGGCTGTAGACCATTGTCAATCAGTCTCGTGCCGTGTCTCCTGTCCAGGACAGAGTCCGTTCAGCTTGTCAAATTGACTTAAATCTTCTATCCCAGCAGTGTGACTCTGCTGCACTGTATGTTTGTACGTTTTCTCCCCAACAAACACAACAATGTCGATGAAACGTCGTCACCTGCGCGTCTTTGGTTTCATCCTATAATACTGGACTGATTGTTCTAGGTTTGAACTCTGAGAGAGTTTAAACAAGAGAGAAACGTGTGCAGATGTTCATGCCTGTCTGAGTGTTTAAAGTGTGCAGTGAGGGGTTTTACAGCCTTCAAACATCGATAATATTGTAACAAATAAAGTTGGCTGCTTCGCAGATTTCACCTATCGCGGGTTATTTTTAGAACGTACATACCGTATTTTGTATGGTGTCACAGCTGAGATGACGATTGGCACATATCAAATATTATTTGTATGTTATGTGAAAAAGAGAGTCAATTCTATCATTTTATGTATTGACATAAAAATTAAATGAGCTGGTTCTCATTACCAGGTTCTGTTTGAAACAGCCACAGATGAACAACCAAAGGTCACCATGTCATTATGGATTTAACAGAAACGAAGCCAAAATTCAGAAGCAGTTTGTGAAAAACTAAAAACCCTGTGTTGAAGGATCAAGTGCTCGGAAAAACTACCTCCAACCTCCTTTCTGCTCACTTTTTCTTTGACCTCCATGAAAAAATCACGACGTCTGAGTGCACTCACACTGCTCCCCAGCAATGTGATGGAAGATGTTTGTTTTGAAACCACAATGTCCTGAAGTCACTACATTACACATGTCTTCCTTCAGCCCACATGTTCTTTCTGTGTTGCTTAATGTTTAATGACATTAATAATAGTTCTAAAGGTTTTAAATACAGTGACATAACTGAGACAAAATAAGTTGTGGTAAATCCTGAAAACACAACGGAGCAGCTTGAAAATGATTTTCTTACATCAGCACAGTATTCACAGTTCACGGGAGGGTTTGACATGTTTAACATGCCACTGTCACCGAACGCTCTGACTTAGAAACCTTGATAAGCGATCAACTATTCACCCAAACTCGTGGTGTTTGAACCCAAACTGCACTCTTCTCCTAACCTGAGTGAAAAGTTTGTCACTGCTTTGATTGTTTTTTGTGCTCTGACTGTGTCTGTGTCAGGTTGGGATGATGTGGGCGTCTTTTTGGTGGAGTCTCAGGTTCCCACTCACCCACCTCTTCCTCATTACAGTTTTTTTCAGTCGCTAACAAGCGTTTGTCCAAACAGTTGTCACATTTGCAAAACTCTAAACACAATTAGCA
>NW_005187681.1:277561-282326 GCF_000239375.1 Pundamilia nyererei | reverse complement strand
ATGCAGGCCATTTACCATTTACCAACCGTGATTTTTTTTGCGAGAATGTCTCATGACAGTGACGTAAGCGAGTGCGACGTTCGTGACAACAGCTGTGCGCAGATCAACAGTGGATCTGTCACAGTCTGGCTGGGGCAGACTGTATGTGTTTGCAAAAGAGGACTCAAACGCAGACCAAAAACTGAACGTGGGTTTAACAAAAAACAAGACGTTTATTGAGGCTAGCAAAGAGGGTACAAACAAAAGGGCATTGGTGAAACTAAACAATAACCTAAACTGGGTGAACTAAAACTAAACACGAAAAAACCTTAAACATGGTGAACTGACATAGATACTGTACCTGAAGTTGTGACATGGATGAGCAGACGACCTGACAAAGAATGACTGAAAGCACACGGACTAAATACACACAGGAGGATAATGAGGGAAGTGGGAACACATGGAGAAACAGTTGACACATGAACATAACGACGTCACAGTAAGAGTAAAACTAAACACGATGAACACAGGAACACCAGACCTCTTCAAAAGAACACAGGAAACATAAGACGCAGACATGACAACTTGAACTTGAAAACGTAAGACACAGACATGAAACACATGAAGAGCAGGGGAGACTTAACATGGGTTGGAAACACAAGGGGGAACTAATAAGCAAATTAACATAGGAGACCTGTAAACATCAAAATGAACTAAAACTCAAAACACTGGGTCCTAAGACCCAGGATCGTGACAGGATCATATATCGAGTACGGAGAGAGTATGAGCGTGCAGCGTTTCTTTTTACAGTGAAAAAAAACCCTAAACTTCCAAGCAAGCACCAAGTGCGCTACCACGTGATGGGAAATTCACTCGCGGATTCTTCCACTGACCGCCGCAGCACACCTGCACCAGGGTAAACCTCCGCCTACCCAACTCCTGCTTTACAGGTGAAAATAGAGCAACAGGACCGCTGAGTCTTTGACTTTATTTATTTTCTGCTGTGTTTTACTTGCATCTATTTGAAAGAGTGAGTGTAAACACAAAAAATATATATATTTATATTTTATGTGCTGGAATGTGCAGAAAATAGGTTTCAAATGTTAAACTAATTTCTTCCAGTCAGTGAATGTTGCATATAATAAAATTTTTGCTTGATGCATAAAGTTAAAAGATTAAAACTAATAAAACAAGTTTTAAAAAGAGACTTTTCCATTTGATTACATTTTGTATGATGGATTATGCAGAGAAAGTAGAATTGGGCTGAAAGATCTATCACTTTATCACCTACTCAGGTTGTAAATCGTGTTTTTAAAAAGTAGCTAAGTAACTAAGTAATTAATTACTTTTCAAAATAAATAATCAGTAAAGTAACGGGATTACTTTTTTGGGGAAGTAATCAGTAATTAGTTACTGATTACTTTTTTCAAGTAACTTGACCAACACTGCTGGTGAATCTGTTAGCGGCTCTCCTGGACTGGTCTCCCTCTCCTCTCTCTGTGACCTCATCAGTTTCCAGAGCTTATTCTAAATCATCTGTAACCATAACAATACAAATAACTGTCAACAAGTCACCTGTTAACCATCTAGTAAACAACACAATGCAAATCATTGCTTTGTTAACAGAAGAACAGTTGCAGTTCTGGACATTAAACTTCGGTTAATCTTAAAGACTCATTTGGGTTTTTCCTCATATACAAAGTGTCAGATCAGACAAGAAGGTTTAAAGAAAGCGTTCAAGATTTTTTTCTGAGAGCATGTTTATACTCCACATTGTCTTTAATAATGAGTTATTATTAATCTCTCTTCCTCCCCTCACCCCCAGCAGATGGCCCCACCCCTCCCTGAGCCTGGTTCTGCCCGAGGTTTCTTCCTGTTAAACAGGAGTTTTTCCTCCCGCTGTCACCAAGTGCTTGCTCATAGGGGGTCATCGGATTGTTTGGGTTTTCTCTGTCTTCTCTGCAATATTGTTGGGTCTTTACCTTACAATACAGTATGAAGGGCTTTCAGGCAACTGGTGCTATACAAATAAAACTGAAGTGAAAAGAAGAAACCTTCAGAGAATAACCGGCTCCCCTCTCATCCCCATGGCCACTGATATTTCTTCCCCTAACTCTATAAGGTAATATTTGTGGCAATCAAAGCATTTTGACTGGTTTTCTACTCTGTCATGATGTCTCCACCCACTGCAGTAAATATAGTGTCATTCCTCCTCATGGTTTAGGACTGTTTCCTCTCCGAGCACACTCTCTGTCTCACAAAGTCAGGCATGTTCTGCGTTCTTGCTGGTACTCTAATATTCAATAGCAATAATCAATCACATTGCTATGACAGTGATGCTGATGCTGCTAAGACAGGACTGGCTTCAAAAGAGAGCCATTCGTGAGGCAACGGTTTCCATGTTTGGACTGATGAGCCTTTCCTCTGACTCATGGATCAGAAAAGACTGGTAAATTTGTCCTTGTGACATCAAGACAACACCCTCTGTGGGACACCATGGAAAATGTATTTAGGAATGCTGTGCAGTGCTTCCAGAGACATAAAGTGGACAAATAGAGAGATTCTGCATGAATGTGCAGGAGAAGAGGGGAAGAGATAGGAGCATAGTGTAGCAACAGTGAGAAAGAGGAACAGAAAAACGAGACAAAGGGAGAAGGTTTAAAAAGAAAGAAAAGCACACACTGCAGAGGTTTTTCAGGAAGTATAGTTGGAGAAAGCCTCTTGTCCTCTGAAGAGAAATGTTTGCACTGGAGACAATGAGGCTGCTGAGATGCTGCTGCCTCAGGCAGAGACCTGGGGAGGTTTCAGTGCCAGCCAGGCCTCCAACAGTCTTTTCCTCAAAGCCATTCAACACAACATCAACTTCCTGCTCAAAGCCAGAATCAGCGGTGCCACATTTCAGCTGCAGCGGTGTTTAGCTTTGTGCTTTTTATTTGGTGGATCTTCAAACAAACTCACAGGTTTCCACAGAGATGCCAAATGATGGCAATGAGCTCAGCTGGTTCCCTTTGATCACACGCTGAGCGACTGCATGATGCTCTTTTCACAGTAACAAACGATTAAACGCTGTATTTTGGCTTTTAACAGATAATTTGCTTTACTTCCAACTGCAGGTCTTCTTTCTATTATATCTTCACAAACTGGTTGAATTACAGTCATGTGTTTATTAAATAAGTGAATTAGTCACTAAATAAGTGTTTAGAATTGCCTACACATTTTAACAAGGTTCTTGTTGGACAAAGTCTGACGAGAACCTTGTTAAAATGTGTAACTGGCTTCAAAACTGCTGCTTGGTATTTTCAGAGAGAGTAAATGAATAAGCTCTTTCAAATATCAAGAGCTGCTGCAGCCAGGGTTAGAAAAAAGTATCACCTCCCAGCTAATTTTGAACTCAGGAGCTATTTGTTCAGTGCCGTCTCAGTTGGACTGTTTTAGCATTCTCCACATTAACAAGCCTATCATAAATCATGCAATATAACAAATGGACTTATGCTGTGTAGATAGTGCTGCTCCTCCCGATGCCCAGAACAAGAAAAGCAAAGGTCAAATGATTAGCCTTGGTATCCCTGTGTGCCTTTAATGATAGTGCAGAACCTTTGTGCTGGGTGCGTGCCTCCTCAGCACATGTAGCGCTTGTTAAATACAGAACAGAGATAAATTAATGAAGGCTTTGTCCTGCTGCTTTGTTGGCCACTGAATAACTTAGGAGTGATGACTGAGCACAAATGTAGGCACTGTACAGTAGCTCTACTGTAGAACTGTATTAAAGTACACACAGCTTCACCAAAGCTCCTTATTTATCCTGATTAATGTAGCACTGTGTGTTTATTAGTATTAACTAACAACTGTAAATGACTCAGACTTTTATTTTTTTATGAATTACAGTCCAATTTACTGCTAGTTCTAATGGAAACAAGAGGCACGCCTTCGATGTTTTAAGCACAACATGTGCATATCCGCCTGGTGGCTCCCTTCACCTCTGGTGTCCACCGTTTGGTTTGGGGGTTACCATCACGACAGGCACCAACCAACATGCGGCTGCAGTTCAGTGCAGCGGCTTCAGCAATGGAGGTGCTGAACACGTTCGATTCAGACTCAGTGTCCTGTCGTTGAAGCTCTGCCTGAGGTGGGAGTTGAAGATATCGCGGACTGGGGCCGCTGGCAGGCATTTCCACCACACCCTCACTGTACATTTAGGTGCTCCAGGTCTGTCCAGCATCCTCCCCCGCTACCTTATCCAACTCACCACAGGTGATGACCAGTTGACAGCTCAGCCCCTCATTTTCACCCAAGTGTCCAGAACATATGGCCACAGGTCTGGTGATACAACTATAAAATCGATCATTAACTTGTCTTCTAGGGTGTCCTGCTGCCACGTGCACTTATGGACACCCTTATGTTCTAAACATGTTGTTTTTTATGGACAAACTGTGGTGTGCTACCGGGATTTAAAAATAGTTACGCAAAACAGAGCATGCCCGCTCCGACCGGCTTCATAGGGTTAATTACCGACCAATAACCTGCCTCAGCACTACTGAAGCTCCTGTCAGGCATCATAGCAGCTAAGATGAACAGGCACATGGATCAATGCATGAGCGGGGCACAGAAAGGGGCAAGAATACCAGAGGCGCAAAACACCAGCTACTGGTTGACTGAGCAGTCAGCCGAGACTGAAAGATATATATATATAAACACCCAGCACGCCCCTGCGGGCGGTTTATCCTTCAAGCTCGGGTCCTCTACCAGAGGCCTGGGAGCTTGAGGGTCCTGCGCAGTATCTTAGCTG
>NW_005187681.1:268192-276203 GCF_000239375.1 Pundamilia nyererei | reverse complement strand
GGGCAGACCCAGGACACGCTGGAGAGATTATATCTCTCGGCTGGCCTGGGAACGCCTTGGTATTCCCCCGGATAAGCTGGAAGAGGTGGCTGGGGAGAGGGAGGTCTGGGCCTCTTTGCTTAGGCTGCTGCCCCCGGATAAAGCGGATGAAGATGGATGGATGGATGGATTTTGGATCTTTTCAAAAATGAAGTGTTAATAATTTATTTTCATCAATCAACAAAATGTAGTGAATGAACAAAAGTGAAATCTAAATCACATCAGTCTTTGGTGGGACTTGTTTGTGTTTGAAGGTTGTTCCAAACATTTTGAAGTAAGCATAGATCTTCTGTGGATGTAGGCTTCCTCACATCCTTCTGTCTCTTCATGTAATCCCAGGCACTTTTGATGATGTTGAGATCAGGGCTCTGTGGGAGCCGTACCATCATTTCCAGTACTTCTTGTTCTTCTTTCCCCTGAAGATAGTTCTTAATGACTTAATGATGAGGTTTACAGGACAATATGGCCCACAGCTCTCTAGTCAGACAAGCCAGTCTCTGGTCTCACAGGGATGCTGGGAGGCCTGCCATGACTGCCCTTCCCAGTCAGGCCTGTTTGCACTGGTGTCAGCAACATGTGCACTGGAAGCCGAGGAACATCATTTTCAGCGATGGAGTCATCTACGGATCGTGAGGCCAAAGGATGAAGCCGATATTGCAACAGCTTTTTGGGGAGGCAGCGTGATGGTGCAGGGCAACCCCTGTTTGTCCATCCATCCATTCGCTTCCGCTTATCCTTTTCAGGGTCACGGGGGGCGCTGAAGCCTATCCCAGCTGTCATAGGGCGAGAGGCGGGGTACACCCTGGACAGGTCGCCAGTCTGTCGCAGGGCTAACACACAAGGACAGACAACCATTCATACTCACATTCACTCGCACATTCACACCTAGTGGCAATTTGGATAAATCAATTAACCTATCCCCACAAGCTGCATGTCTTTGGACGGTGGGAGGAAGCCGGCGTACCCGGAGGGAACCCACGCAAACACGGGGAGAACATGCAAACTCCACACAGAAAGACCCCGGCCTGATGGTGGAATTTGACCTGCTTGTCAAATCGATAAATAGTTAAACTGTTAATATGTCTTCATTGTCAATATGTTGCTTTAGAGAGAAGCTTTCATGGGCACCACCCACATACTCAACCCTGCTGCTCACCTGTCCTGTCATTGTCTTGTACTGTGTGCAGCAGACAGGATGGGAGGAACGTAAACTCAAAAACAGCTTTACTGGTGAACAAGGAAAACCAACATTAACTAAACTGGGAATCAACTAGGCAGGAAGGCAGGCTTGGCAAACAGAACACACTGTGTGGAATGAGGGTACGACAACAACAACAAGTAGGGGGAAGACTGAGGACTAAAGTACACAGGTGGGATCAGGAGAGGATGGGGAACAGCAGGAAACACAGCTGGGACTAATCAGACGAGACGAGGGATAGCAAAACTGGAAACACTGACATAGACATAGGACCTCAAAATAAAACAGGAAACACACAGACCGAAGCTCTGACTCGCAACACTCAAGCTTAACACAGTAACGGGGGAGACACAGGGAACATAGCGACAAAGACATGAAACGTGGGATTAGGAAAAGCATAGAGTAGACATGGGAACAGAGACTAAACACAGGCTGACATAACTACTGTGGGAGGAAGGACTGCAGTCATTAAGCACTAAAGAAAACCAAAACTATGACCAACAATGATCAAATAACATGATCACACAGTCTGAAATACAAATACCATGACATTTCCTTTGCCCCTAATTTTAACGCCCTCTGCTAACTGACCAGATGCCACACTCTGATTAAAAAGTGTTCCTTACATGTTTTTGTGAGCAGTGGATATGTTTGGGTGTCTATGTGGGTGTGTGTGAACGGTCGTGTGGTTGAAAACAACAAAGGAATGATTTTAGGATCACAGTCTGATAGACTGCCTTTATTTGGCTGAGGTGATCTTTACATGTAAGAATCAGCTGCTCTCAGAGAAAAGATCTGTGTAGTCAGATTTCTCCCCGTCAGCACACTGCTGCAGAGCCCTGTGATCCATTACAGTCCCATTGACACAAAGGATGAGCTATGAGATGTAGATCTATGTGAAGACTGATCACTCCATAATCTATGTTCAATATCAGGACTGAAAAGGAGCTTTTAAAAGCCTGCCAAGACACCATAGTGGATACATCTGATTTCATCAAAATGGCACAAATTAATGTTTGTGTAATTAGACGTGGTGAGGAGGTTTCAAGATGACTTCTTTGATGTCTGATGCAGATCGCCCATCATATAACCTCTACTGCATTTCGGTCACCCTCCACATTAAGCTTGTGTACACTACTTTGATGTAACTTTCTTACTCTGAAACTGGCATCTTATTGATGACAGTACACTGATTTCCAAAATCAACAAAACTGCCTGCTCTTTACATTTATGTTCTTTGGATTAGCAGGGGAACCAATAACCACATTATTAGGTGTGTTTTACTGAAAATGTATATTTGACCTTATTGGATAGTCATTAGTCACATTCTGCATTGACCTTCCACTGTCAGTGCTGGCAGCAGAGAGGACACTGCAAAAGGGGAGCTGGGGGTGCTATCACTACAGACTACTCTGACCAACATGTTGCTTCTTCATCAGTTAGAGCCGTGCACATCAGCTGATATTTGAGGGATCCTTTTAGTACGTATCTCTGAAGATATTTTACAATTTCCCCTTGCTGGCTTTGCAAAGGATAGAAGGATCAATCAAAAGTAAAAACCAACAAACACATTAAAAACACCCATAATGATCAACCAGCCGGAGCGCCATGCAGATACTGTCAAATTATGTAAATTAATGGCTTCTTAAATTGTAGAAGTTTTCCATAATTGAAATTTACATGAGCTCGTCTGTAGTTTGGAGATGTTTACATTAAGTAAAACAATGACAGTACATACATATAAATAGAAATATGAGATCAAAGTGCTAAAAATAAACAAGGTCAGAATTGCTATTATTAGTTGGGTTTTATAAATAAAATGATTTGCCAATTATACAAATAGACATGCAGTGTTACAAATGTAATAAATGTATGGATAAAACTATTTTAAAAGGTTACATTGGTGACAATATTAACGTTGTCTTTTTACACAAAAAGTATTACTACCTTTTGAGTTACAATGTTTACTGTTAACATAAGTTTAAAATTCAAATAATGTACTGCTGCTGTAAGATCACTTCTACTTTATTTCTTGATATAGATTGTTCCTTATTTAAAAGGAAACATTTGGCTTGTGGTTGAATGACATCAATAACAGAATGATGACGATTACAAAAACACCTTTATTAATTACACTTGCACTAAATTCTGTTAATAACAGAACACAGTGGAGAACTTTTGCCCCTCTTCCAATTCAATTTTCAATTTTTATTTGTTTTACTTTTATGGAGAAACAAAGGAGGACAAAACTGAAAAAGAGCTGACAATGAAACAGAGAACCCTGAACTTAGAACCACACTGAACGTGGCTCCTACGCCTACAGTCAAACACACAACTATGTTTCAAACTGCTAAAGTTAACAGCAGTGCATGGTGAAATACAATGAAACATTTAGCTGTCCTGAATTAAATGTGAGCAAAGGCTGTAGAAGCACCAATGTGTTCCTTCTGTGAGGAGCAGGAAGACGAACACAGAGTCCATGTGATGCACAACGGGACACAGATGATGAGTGAGGATGATGATTGCAAACAGGACACTCGAACTTGTGAGACTTGCAACCTGCTATACAGTACATATCAGGAATGTAAGCCTCGGTGAACCTTCAAGGGTTTGCCAGAAACACCTCAGCGTTCAGACTCTTATTAAAATGTTTCAAACTTCATGGCTACAACATCCTGTCTGAAAAACACGCTTTATTATCATTTGAATTTAAACAAATCTGTTTTATTTTTTTGCATCTCTCTTATTATTAGTTGTCTGAAATTTTGCAGATTTTGGTTAAAAAACAGAAAAAAAAGAAAACCCAACAAATTTACTGTAAAATACTCTAAACTATTCGTTGATTACACAAAAATTCCCCGTTTCAAGAGCAGGTAGAGACAATCTTGGTGTTAAGATAGGAAGAAAACTGTATTTTGACAATTTTCTGTCTGAATTTTTTATTTAAAGTTAAACTTTAACTTTAACTAACAGTTTTAGCAATTAAATTAAATTAAATTAAATTAAATTAAATTAAATTAAATTAAATTAAATTAAATTAAATTAAAATAAATTAAATTAAATTAAATGTTTTACTGGCTTTATGTTTGATTACATTTTTCTTTTAAACAACACAGGTATATTTAATATATATTTAAAGAATAAGTGAAGTCTATGCACGTTTTAAACATGAAGAAGAGAGGAGAGGCTTTTGCAAAGACAAAAGGAGAACATACCGTCCACTATGCCAGATACATGTAATATTACTGAGCTCCTAACATTTCTATATCCATAATGTTCTGGGTCTGAGAACTGGGAGATGATTGCCCATTAACACGGAGCTCTGTTTATCTGATGCCACTTGAGGATTTACTCGTCTCTGTGGAACCCGTCACATCAACTGTCCTATTTTCTCTCATCCATTTAGCCTTTAAGCTACAAGCAGGGGTGGGCCTTTCTAGAGGGGCTGTTTCAGTTGCCTGCGACAGGCTGAGAGAGGTGGAACAGCCAAAGAGTCAGTCTCTGGTCACATCCAGGTTCTGCAGTCTCTTCTGTAGACCGTGTCCCAACTGGAATCTCTGATTTCCATCTGCGACTCATATGGTAAATGGTCTGTATTTATATAGCGCTATACTAGTACCTAAGGATCCCAAAGCGCTACACACATCCAGTCATCTACCCATTCACACACACCTTCACACACTGGTGATGGCAGCTACATTGTAGCCACAGCCACCCTGGGGCGCACTGACAGAGGCGAGGCTGCCGGACACTGGCGCCACCGGGCCCTCTGACCACCATCAGTAGGCAACGGGTGAAGCAAACTCCCAACTCAGAGGGCCCTGTCAGCTCTACCAGGCAGGCCTCCTAAGCAGCCCTGCCTGACTGCCTTGCAAAAGGGCCGTCTGAGCATCATCAGGCTATTGCCCAGTGCCTCTGGCTTGTGTGCACTCCAGTACCCTGGTTCTCCAAGCCTTTGACTGTATTTGCTCCTGGTGTCCTGGATAAGACCTTTAACTTTGTGAACTGCTCCGTTCTGAGGATAACAGAACCAGGCCAAGATTATACTGTAACACTCGTGAAAAACAAATTTTCCATATCATATTATTCCACAACATAGTCGGTCGTGGATACGAGCAAGCTAGGAAGGACAAGCCGAGGATCCAAAGACTGTAGAAGTGAGATTTAACTCCTCAGAAATGTCCCACTGCTGTCTTTTGCATCCACCTCATTCACTCTATTATTCCACTCTCTCCCACACTTTTCTTTGTTGCTGTCTTTGTATTTCTTCTCCTCTTTTTGCTTCTTCTTCAGTTCCTCCATCCTGAGGCCCCCTCAGTCTTTGTCCTGCAGCTACAATAGCAATGAGATATTTTGCATTAAGGTCCTGACTGGCTGGGCTAAATGGGGTGGTATGCAATTAGTTTTGCAAGTACTTATCTCATTAAAGTAAATGAATTATTGATTTAATGACACTCATGCTTTTAGAGACAGGAGAGCTGCTATTATGACTGTCTGTGTTTGAAAGGACACTGTCCAGCTCAGCACTGAAGCGGCCTCTCGTCTCAGCCGCTCACTGCTCACTAGTTTTCTTATTGTCTGTTTCCATCGTGAGTTTCTTATCATCTCTTACATCATGTGTCACCATCTTTTTCACAATTGGATACACATGTCACTGTTGTTTCTGGAATACTGTGGTGGGAAATGTGTACAACTGCAATAATTATCATCATACTGATTAAGCTGATGGTGTCAGGGAAGTCTACAGAGTTTTATGGAAAGTTGTGATTTTGTGCAAATTTATCTCTGAATGAATTCGACAGATTTTGGAGGATTTTGTCTCCTCAAATTTCAGTGGCACTGTAACGTGTACTGACAGAAGGTCAGACCTCTGCTGAGCCAAGCATTCCTTTAACCTTAACTGGGAATGACTTCATGAATGTTTTCATTACACACAACATCATTTAGGCCACAGCTACTAGTTTCTTTTCCCCCAAACCATCAACGTGTCTTTTAGACCCCATTCCTACAAAACTGCTCAAAGAAGTCCTGCCATTAATTAATTCTTCGATCTTAAATATGATCAACCTATCTCTAATGATCGGCTATGTACCACAGGCCTACAAGCTGGCTGTAGTTAAACCTTTGCTCAAAAAGCATCTCTAGACCCAGCAGTCTTAGCTAATTATAGGCCAATCTCCAACCTTCCTTTCATATCAAACATCCTTGAAAGAGTAGTTGTCAAACAGCTTATAGATCATCTGCAGAGGAATGGTTTATTTGAAGAGTTTCAGTCAGGTTTCAGAAACGTATCCTCTGAAGCTGCAGGTGATTCTTCTGTAAGAATTATACTGAACAAGAATGACCGAGACAGACGTTGTTGTTGTTTTTAAGCAAAGAGGTCAAATAAAAAATGTAAAAACAGAAAAGAGTAATTCATGGCCAAGATACATCAAGTGTGTTGCTTCAAGGGGAGATTCCTCGTCCTTCAGATGTCTAACGTTGTTTCCATTGTTATGAAATATGATGGCGTAGCTTATAATATTGTGCAACACACTTTCAAACTTATCAATAAAAAATGTTTTGTTCAGGTTTTCTCAAAAACGTTTGTGTACCTGACGGGAGATCAGGGGTGGATGGAGAGAGCTCTGCACACTGACTCAACTCTTTACTTTACTAGATTCAAGATACAAGATCTTTTATTTGTCACACGCATAGTTATACAAGTATAACACAGTCAAATGTGTCCTGTACGCTCCTCGACTGTGCAAAAAGAGAGAGAAAACATTATGCGCAGTAAGTAAGATGAAACTTACTTAAGTAAGATGAAACTATAAAACTAGAAGATTTTGGAATGCATAACAAAGCAATAAATAAGTAAAAAGGTTCACAGTGAGAGCGTAGTGGTCAGGAAGTCGTGGCAGCGCCATCTTATCGCTGTCACATGGATACCAATGATCTGATTGCTCTTTTTTCTGTTGTTCTGCAGACTGTGTGACTGTAAGTAATACTGCTTTAAACCGCGGTGATGATGACCGAAGTGTGTGTGTGTGTGTCTAGTTTCTCTGATGAATTACAGTAGAAGTAGCAGGTCTCTAATATTTGACCCCGTATCTACCGCTTCCTTCGCCTCCTCTCTACTTATGTGGACACCTGCTTGGACACCGAGGCCTTCCTTCTTGCAATTAACCTCACCCACAAGGCAGACTCCTACACACACCTGCGGTGATTAGCCAGCACAAATAGCTGTCTAATACCCACTAAATGCTCTCATAACTCATGAAAAGACTTTGTGACCCCGGACTGACTCACAGCCTGTGGATCATGAATCAAAAAGAAGTGTGAAAATAAGCAGTTCTGCCTTGATTGTTAATCAGGTTTAGCTCTGCTCACGTCAGTGGTCGGCGCTAACACTCAAGACCATGATAACCAGAGAAGCATAGATGCGAGGGTTATGTGGAAGAAACCTTCGTTCTGAAAGTCAGCCACAAAGCATAATGTTTTCATCTCTGTGGGTTCATTTCTTTATAAGTGAGCAGGCTTTGAAATCAACAGGGGATCAATTCATTGTTTCCCCCATTGTAGATGGAAGTGTTTCCAAAAGGCTTTAACAAAACCACAAAACATGAATGCACATAAATCATAACATTACTTATGATTAGGAAACAGTTGTGACTGTTTATTAACAATCAAGTATTTATTTATTTATTTTCCCGTCTGTCCCGTTTGGCTCTTTTGCATCAGAATTGTTGTCTAAAGGCAAAGAAAGATGCCCAACAGATTTACTTTACCAAA
>NW_005187681.1:265978-267866 GCF_000239375.1 Pundamilia nyererei | reverse complement strand
TTTTGTGAAATGTGTGTGTGTGTGTGTGTGTGTGTGTGTGTGTGTGTGTGTGTGTGTGTGTGTGTGTGTGTATTGTGGATACATGAAATCTTTCACCCAGTTGCATTGTAGGAACTTTATTTCAGTTCCTATAACATTTCATTGGTGTGTAAGATAGTATAGACACTCATAGCTGCTGTTAGTGAGTCTCCAACAAATGACTGTGTGTTCTTAATCACACAAACTTAACTGTGTGTGTATATGTGCACTCATGAATGTGTGTAATGCCACACGTGCTGAACAAGCTTATATTCAATTAATTTCTGGGTGGCTGCTGCTGCTCTGGCCGAGCGCTGCTTAACGACTGGGGCTGTAATAGGAGGCAGTGCAGCAGAACTGCTGCCTGTGTGGGAGGCCGAGGTCATAAACAGCTGCTGTGGCTCGGGGTAAAAACAACTGCTCCTCTCTCTTTTTTTGTCTTCCCTGAAGAGTTGAAATAACTATATGAATGAAACTATGAGAAAATATATTATTATTATTATTATCATTATTTATTATTATTGTTGTTGTTGTTATGTAAACTCATGTTCCCAGTTTACTATTTAGAGTTTCAGCTAAGTTCATGAAATGAACCGGTACATCTTTCTTTCTTAAACGTTTTGAACTCCTCCAATCTTGTTCACTAAAATTTGCCCACACCAACCATGCAGCTGTGATCATTTTGTACTCCTACTGTGGAAATAGAGACAAATCACACGTTTTACCACTGAAATAATGTCTCATAACCCAAAGAAGCAGGGGTTGGTTTGCAAATGTTCCACAGCTCAGTGCGTTACAGTGTTACTCTTTGTTTCTGTTTCAACTTCTTGTCTAAATTTTCTTCTGATTTTGTTCATGAAAGATGAACATCATGAGTATTATGTTTTCAGCAGTGCTGTTTGTAGCTGCATCACCTGAACTCACAGTCACCAGTATTTCTATGAACACACAGATATTCACTCTCCAGAGAATGAATGAGGGATGCTGTGCTCTTTAGCTGCAGACTTTTTGCTGAATTTACAAACTTGTGCTATTTGCCATGTCTGTGCAGAGCTTTGGTGCACTATAAGTGTACACTAACTTCAAATTAAAATTAAAGTGAAATTGGAAACTTCATTTTACTGTGAAATGTTATGATGACATACGACAACAACAAAATTAATATTTCACTTAAAGCACTAACATTTGTTAATATCATTAGATTTTGTCCCTGGTGGCAGACACAATTACACAGCAGCATAAGTCTCATAGGGGAACGAACTAAGTGCATATGCTGTGAAGATAGTGAATGCTCTCAGGCACAGAGCCCATCAGTGAAGTTCCTGAAAGTGAAGTGGGTCCCCCTCATGCACCTCGCATGAGTGGGACCTTTTACCTGACTGACTACAGAGTAGGTTTTCATAGTCCATGCCACAAACGGATACTCAGCCCCCACCAAACGATGCCTCTGTTTCTCAAATACCAAATTTACTGCTAAAAACTCCCCGTCACCTACGTGTCATAATTCCTGTCAGACAGCAAACTGCAGTGTGTGAAGAAGCCACTATTTTTCAGGCACCGAGGGCAGATCTGGTGGCTGTTATTGGGGTTAGTGACTCCTCTTTTAGCTGATGGCAAGAGAGACTGCCAGCAAGTGGACACAGAAGCCACTCAACCCCTGACCATTTAATAATAACAAGGTTATGTACCTTTAACTAAGGATATCCCCGAGCAACGGCATTAGGAGAGTTGAAACGTAAAGCTGTATATTTTCACATTAGTCTGTGTAATCCATCATATGTGTAAGTTCAGAGACGTGCTGATAATTAAGAAGTGTGACCTCAAGAGTTAGAGGTTATGAGGTTATTTTGGCAAGTTCGTTTTTTTTTTT
>NW_005187681.1:263236-264650 GCF_000239375.1 Pundamilia nyererei | reverse complement strand
ACTGCTTTCAGAGGTTCAGAAGAGAAACAATGACAATATAGTGACAATGAAAATGCAGAAGACTTTTTCGTACAGAAGGCAAGAAGTTATTCAAGGACAGCCCTTCATTGCAGATTTTAAAAGCAGATGGCCAGCTCTGTTCACCGAGAAAGAGGTGCATGTCCTATATGTCTAGCTTTATGTCGCAAGAGTGTGTTTATGGTTGACCAGTTATTTCTTGTTTCATTAATATTGACATAACATAGTGATAAAACAGCTAATAATTCCTGGTATGTCCTTCCTCTGGTGCATATTGTAAGTGCATTGTTCATGTTTTTCAGATTGGCAAGGAATTCCTGCGCATATCGACAGTACCGCTGCTATCTAGATTCTTTTATGAGCTAGACTTGTACACTCCACGCATGATGGAGCTCTTTCGAGGCAAAGGTGGGGTGGCTGGCAGAAAAATGAGACACATCATCGTGGCCATCTCCAAGGTGGGTTAGATCTGTGCTTAAGAACTTTTTATGCCCATAAAATGGCAATTTTATGAGCAAAGATATCTATACATATGGTAGGCAAAAGTCCTAAGAGGTTTTCATATTTTATACAAATTATATAAGCATCAGTCTTATATTAATAAGTAATTGATAACATCGTATGGTTAATTTTGATCAAAATGAAAAAAAAAACCAAAAAACCAAAAAAAAACATTAGTGTTTAGTTGCCTCATTTTGTGTCTGATTTGGTTTAGACAGATGTTTCGAGGTGGCTGTAGCTCAGGTGGTAGAGCAGGTCAGCTACTAACCAGAAGCTTGGCGGTTTGGTCCCAAGCTCCTCCAGTCTGCATGCCAAATATCCTTGGGCAAGATACTAACCCCAAGTTGCTCACCGGTGCATTCATCGGAGTGTGAATGTGTATGAATGTTAGACAGGAAGCACTAAACCCGGTGGCGCCAGTGTCCGGCAGCCTCGCCTCTGTCAGTGCGCCCCAAGGTGGCTGTGGCTACAATGTAGCTGCCATCACCAGTGTGTGAAGGTGTGTGTGAATGGGTGGATGACTGGATATGTCATCGCCTTGAGGCGACTTATGTTGTGATTTGGCGCTATATAAATAAAATTGAATTGAATTGAATATGTAAAGTGCTTTGGGGTCCTTAGGGACCAGTAAAGTGCTATATAAATACAGGCTATTTAAACAGTTTAGAAAAAGTGATTGGGTGAATGAATTGTTGTTTAAAGGCAGCTTTGAGTGCTCCGAGTAGAAAAACGCTATATAAGAACCAGTCTATTTACCATGTGGCCTTTTGGACTCTTCCAAACTAAGTATTCCTTTTTCAAACTGCTGCCTAAAAGCTAAATATTGTCATTATGGATTCCCTTTTTTCTTAGGATGACACAATACATACAAGACGAGCATGCATCCTGAAGTCCT
>NW_005187681.1:221260-236709 GCF_000239375.1 Pundamilia nyererei | reverse complement strand
TATTTGTTCATAATATTATGAGGCCAGTGAAAGAGCATACATCAGTGGAAGCTTAAAGATAATAAGCTTTAGCTAATTAATTATAAAAATATAGCGTGTAATGATCGATACAGATAGATGCGATTGAGATTTTTATTGAACATTTTGTAAAAATCATTGCTGGCAGTCCTCCAGCCCCCTGACTACTAGAGCATATCCCAGCTTAATGAGTAGAATTTTACCCACAAATTGGGAACCAGTACATTCTTACTGGCACTCCTGCTCTACTGGCTGCTTTTCTGCCCCTCCCTCACAGGGGCGGGTGCAGCAGCTGGTACAACACAAACAGTGAAATTAAGGACGTACTAGAGTACTTCACTACATGTTTAAATCTTGCTGCCTGCTGTTAGCTGGCACAAGAACCACCAAAAAATCATTTTAATGATGTTCTGCTACAGTTTCAAATAAGTTAAGATGCTGCTGGTCACTGCCTGAAAGACTGCTGTACTTGTATGCAACAGGATGTCACAAAACACATTATTCACTCACATTTTTCAAAAGTCAAATCTATGAAAAATACCAAAGATAAGACAGTTTCATTCCTGTGTCTCTACACCTCTCAAAGGGTAGTTACTAGCCAAAAAATAAATATGCAGTAGCATGATGTGCAGTGTGTCAAGACATTTGAGGAAACTGGACAATTGGAGGACAAAAGAAGTATCCATGCATATCAGCATCTAATGGTCTTGTGTCTATCACTTTTTACAGTGACAAACACCAAGATGAGACAGACAGAAGACAGGACTCTAACCACAGACCTCACAGCCATTTCTCACTGCTCGGTACAGAAAGTGGGAAGTTGTTAAAGTCTGGTGTGTGCAAAGCAGTCTTAAAAAGGCGATCCCTCCCAGTGAGCCACAGGCAAGATGTTGAAAAGGTTCAATTAAGGATGCAGAATGATGGCAGGATAAGTGAAGAGGTTCTCTCTCTGTGTGTGTGTGTGTGTGTGTGTGTGTGTGTGTGTGTGTGTGTGTGTGGTCTGCCCATCACACAAGCTGCACCCACTGAGCTCAATGTGACAAATGTAGGCAGGGTTGGTAGAGATGACAAGATCTTCTTAGAGCTGTCTGTGATCACACAACACGTAGCCTGCTGCAGTACAGTTCATGTACTTCAATGCTGTCCCCGGCATCACTAACACAGCCAGTATCAGTTTCCTCATAGAGGGGCATGTCTCTGCAGACAGTGCAGTACTGCAGGCTCACAAACACAATGAGATGTCCACAGCAAACTTCATTTGTGAGCCACAGTGTAACAACGGAAATGCTAAATACAAAAACTCCCCCGTTTAATGAGTCATGTCAGATGGCTGCCGCCCCCGAGCTCAGATCTAGACCTCTCTTCCTGTTAAGCTGGAGTTTTTCCTCCTTTTTGTTTCCAGGTGCTGCAATGAGGGGATTGGAAGCTCATTAACACTGGACTGTAGGATCTTTACAGTTAACTTCAAGCACTGCTTGTCTCTGATCTCACTGCCAGCCCTTATGATCCCGTTTAAATAAGCCAAAGGCAACACTGAAAGCCACCAATCAAAATAAAGACAAGTCCTGAACGTGGTCAAAAAGAACAAAGAGGAAAACAGGGGGCGGGGTGAGTGAAGTTAATGATGGAATATAATTATAGATATGTCAATGCTGTGGCATTAGTACAATGTATCAACTTCACTTTATTTCTTTTGTCTCCTTTGATGTTTTAAGTGTGGCTGTAACATGACTGAATGAAGAAGAGTCAAACGTGCTCTGCTGGTTGCAGTCAGCAGCTTTATATTATGGGATGTGACTGTGTGATATGCAGAGTGACAGAAACGTCTACATCATCATGCGGCTGCTCAAAACCAGCTTTTTTCCTACAGTTTGATACCAAGCTCTGCTAGCTTTGCTTCCTGCAATGTTGACATGGTTTTTCATGGTGTCATCAAATTTACTGAAGGGATCAAGCAGCTGTTTGGCTGAAGCTGCGGAGGTAGAGCAGGTCGTCTAATAATCAGGTCGATGGTTTGATCCCTGGTTGGACTCGTGGGCCAGATGCTAATCCAAGATACTCTCTGCCGCATCCATTGTTAGCTAGAAAGCACTTCTTCATAGAAAATGTGCTTGTGTGAATGAGGCATGCTGTGTAATGTGCTCTGTGAGAGTGGAAAAGTAACCTATAAGAATTTACAAAACCTTTTAGGCTCATCATACGTGTTCATGGGTGGAGTTTGTGCCGATGTGCACACACATCCAGAAAGCTAAAGCCAGAAAACATAAATGCTGCCAAGCATGAGAAAAAAGACGAAGCATCAAAGAAAACACGAGTTTGAATTTAAAAAATAGGCTCAGATTTGGAATATTTCAAATATGAGAAGCGCTGATTTCTTCCTTCTGTGTCCAAACACACGTTTAAAATGAAAATCCTTCTAACACAAGCTCCATTTTCCTCAGGCTGCACTCAAACACTGTGCTTTGCCACTCCAATCCCTCACAGGACTCCAACAGGAATCTAATTAACCGAGATCAATATTAACACCATCTCTCTGGCCCTATTTCTCTGCTCCCTATATGTTCTCATACCTTTGAAAAGAAGGGAAATTAATTTCTCCAGTTCAAAGATATAAAGGAGGAAGAAACTGAACGTGAGCTTAACGCACAAGAAAGAGCAGAACAGGTCAGGAAAGGAAGAAGGGAAGAGCCACAGAGAACAAAAACCACAAGAAATCAGAACAAATAGATGCAGGGGGAAAGCTCTGAGAGCAGCAGCGATGAGTCTATAAGCAAAGCCTTTCTATTGTTTTCAGTATACAAACACAAAAGCTGCTGAAGCAGCAGGCTGATGGTTATCGACTCCATGTCTGTGCAAAGCCACACATGGAGTCCACATCGACTCTGCAGATGCATGCTTGTTCTCACAGCTCCCATTAGAAGCACACTGTGATGCTGGGCAGACACTGTGCGATTTTTTCAGTCGCGCGATTCAGCTCCTGCTCAAACTGTATGATTGACTCACAGGGGTTGGAAGTTGGTAGGTCACGATGCAGGTCTGACACTATACGACTCTGATGCGACCTGAGAGCTCACACTGCGCGTCCATAAAATGAAGGTTATAACAGAAATTCTGTCTCTCTCTCTGTCTTTCACTCACACAGACACACCACCACCATCAACTTTGCTAAATTGCTAATGAAAAACACTGATCAGGCAGCTGTGACTGAGCAGCATGTAGATCCAACTATTTTCACGGTTGTTGTGGTCGTGATAATTTTGTGATGCTACATCAAAAAGGCTCGGATGAGCTTTCCAAAGTTCTACAAGTTGTGCCTCCATCGCTTGTGTCCAGATCACACGCTGCACTGCCGTGCTGCGCCGTCTTTTTCGCTGACATTTGTGTTTGCGCGTGCGCAGTGTGACAAACTGCGGTGACAGCCTCACGACGGTCGCGAGGATTTCAAATCCCCATGACCAAGCGATTGATGATCGGGAGCTGGTCGTGAGGTGTCAATCGCTTCTCGTTGCCCCACATATACTACACGATGCACGACGCACGATGAAGGCCAAAATCGGGCCGATCGCCAAAACGGTCGCACGACTCAAAAATCGGCTCAAAATGGGCCAAAAATCGCACAGTGTGAGCCCAGCATAAGTCTACTGAGATGTCATGCGTCCAAGTACACAATACTCATCGTTTGTTCCACATGTCTGTTTCTTATTTCATGTTTTTTGCCTGAAAACATGGGTGTTATCAAATTTACATTTACCGTAAGAGACCGAGGGAGACTAATTTATCTATGAAAATGATTCCAGCTGAAGGAAGCGACTCTCACAGGTGTGGACACACAAATCTAATGTGTTTGTGCTTTATGAACAAATTTAGGAGCATGTATGAATGAATGAAGGGATAAATTAAACACACAGCTTTTAAACAGGTACTAGTAATAATAATAGTTCTATTATTAGCCCTGCAACATGCAGCTGGGATAGGACCCAGCCCTGAACTGGATAACAGAAGAAAATGAATGGATGGATGATTATTATTTACACAAGCAGTAGCTGCTATTTATTATCTCAACTTATCTTACATAATCTTATCTTTGCTTGAAATGACCCATAATTGCTGGACGTCATCACTTACAGCCTAATTCCTGTGAGTTTCTCATGTCAGCTGACCAATCAGCTGCTCCTTTGATCTCTGATGGTAATTTTTGCACATTTGTTTTTTGTGCAGGTAGGAATATTTCCCCAAACTGCTGCTGCACAGACTTAACGCCACAACGACTGTAGCCATCAATCACAGCCCGTTCCCAGCTACAGCTAATATTACTGCTTGGGGTATTTCAGCATTTTGAGATATGAAATAAAAAGAATCTTCTGGAGACCCAGGGAATGGCCCAAAGGTATTCAACCTCAAAAGCATTTTTGAGGCTTGGCAACAGTAGCTTTAAACAGTTTACCCGCTGCAAGCTAACGGCACAGTTCTGAGCGTATCACTAAGGGCAGGGTCACTAAAATTCAAATCTGAATCCACTATGTTGCTGCTGCTGTGGAAATAAAGAAAACAAAGACACAGTAGACTTGACTACCATTTTGCTGGCAATAAAAATTTACCAATTGCCAGCTGATATCTCCGTTTGAATGCTAATTCTGGGTCTAGTTACCATTCAAATACACTGAAGATGCTAACCTAGCTAATGCAGTAAAAGTAGGAGGTACAGAACCATGTTTAATGATGACAAGAAACCCATCACTCATAGAGTGACACCCACAGAGACACATGTTGACATGCAGAGGAAATTACCTGTAAAAGAAATGAATGAATGATTGTGAAGACTCATCTTGTTTCGGGGAATGTCAAAAGGAAGCAAGGCAACAATGGCTGAGTTGGTGGGAAAGGGAATGAGGATACATGAGGACAGCAGGAGATGTAGAAGAGTGACGGAGTTTCGGATCTATACATGCGAGACTATGAGGCTGATGTTCCTCTCATTACCTACCTGAGAGTGATCAAAGGCCAGGACACATCTGTCACATCTGTCACCCCCACACTCAGACAAAGACACACTGACAAAGACAGAGGAAGACAGAGAGAAGCAAACACGGGGGGAGGAAGATGGAAAGGATGTCAACATGCTTTTAGGACAGAGCCTAAAAGATGAGTACACAGATACACAGTGGAAGACAAAATATATTTTAAAGATAAGATGAGTAGATGGACAGATGCTGAACAAAGAGACAAAGCAAAAAAGCAAGCGATGAGGGGAGGAATCACCAGGATGAAGGAGTCAACAGAAAACAACAGAGCAGATAAAAGCAGTGGAAAGAGAAAATGTCACCGCGCTGGTTCTGGTGACCCGGTGTTTGTGCAGTTGTTGTTTTCTGTTTTATTGTGGCATGTCTCTAGTGCAGGTTTTGTTCTTTATTCTCTTTGTCCTTTTGTGTCCGTGTGCTGTTCTTGTCTTGGTTCTCTGTCACTATGTCTTCCCTGAGTTCCACGTCTAGCTACTTTTGTCTCTGTGCTTTATGTTTCCACGTCTCAGTTTCTAGTCTGCGTCTTTGTGAATGTCATGCTTCCTGTTTTATTTTGATAGTCCCTGTCCTGTGTGCAGTGTGTCTAGTTTTGCTTTCCCCTCATCCCATTATGTCTGGTTTGTCCCAGTTGTGTTTCCACCAGTTCCCCCATCCTCTCTATCCAGCCTGTGTATTTTAGTCCTCAGTTTTCCCCTGCTTGTTGTTGCGTCATTAACCATCAAACCTCCTCAGTGCTGTATGCTTTTCTTCCGTGCCCTTAGTATTTTTGATAGCTCTCTGTCCTTGTTTAGTTCCCTAGTTTTTGTGTTTCTAGTTTCCAGTTCAGTTTTCTCCTGTGTTAGCTCAGTGTGGAGTTCCCAGCAAATAAAGCAGCTGTTTTAAGTTTCGTTTTCTGTGTTCCGAGTCCCGGATCTGGGTCCTTCCTCCTGCCTGCCACACGCCGTAACCGTGACAGAACGACGCAACCACAACATGGACCCAGCGGGCTCCGCCCAAGAGCAAGACCTCAGCCGCATCCAGAGACTGGTGAGGTGCATTTCCCACGCCTTGGATCCTAGAGCGAACTCCATCGGGCTGAATGCTATTAAGGTGATAATGAAGTAAAGCCCCCACCTGCTCCAGCTTTCTGGGGTCTGGCCCAGGCTAAAGGGATGGTCCAGGTCCAGGAGCCAGCCGATTCCTCTGGCTCTTCTTTGTCCACACCGCAGCAGCAGCGGACAGAGCTCGCCACGCCGCAACACCTGCAGCAGACTGAGCTCTCTGCGACACGGCAGCAACAGCAGGTGGGCGTTTCCACGAGGCTGGAATCACTCTTTTTTCACGTCCTGCTCCGACCCTTGTTTGCCTGCCTCCTTCCTGGCGGTGATGTAGGGTCACCAGCCCTCTGCCATTATCGGTCTCCTCCATCATCCGCTTCCCGGAGGAAGGATCATCCACGCCTTTGGCAGTCCTCACCGTGGTCTGGATCCCGGACGTCTCCGGAGAGCCCAGCCATGGTGAGCGAAAAAGACTTTTTTTATTCACTTTTCGTGGCTGAAAATAAACAGACTGTTTTTCTGAGGCCACCGCTGCTTTACGGACTTAACAACCTGTGTTTCCCCTGCTCACTCCGAGCCTGAAAATAAAAGCAGTGTTCACTTTCAGGACAATAATTCCCCCTCAGTGGAGCCTAACAGCTGGGTAACTTATGTTTGTTCTGAGCCTGGTAATATTAAAACTCTTACGTCTGGGACTGTTTACTCCAGCTCAGAGGATTTAAAGTCTGTTTCTGCATTTCCTGCAGAGACTGTTATTATTTCCATGGCAGCTCAGCCCAAAGTTTTGTTCCTGGGGCTGTTTTGGATTTAACGGACAGTATTTACCCAGCTCTTTCTGAGCTCTGAGCGTTTAAGAGTTTGCTGTCCAAGGACATTTATTTTAGTTCTGTGGACTTTTTGTGGACAGAGCTATTTCTACACAGACTCTGAAAATATAAGGATTGTTTCTGCTGACCAGGCTAACTATAAGACTGTTTGTATGGCTGCTGAACTGACTCTTCCAGAGACTCTCTCCAGGGCTTCCCCAGAGGGTGAGCTTCAGACCTCAGCAGACTCTGGACCCCTGGAGACTATAGAGCTAGTGCAGTGCTAGTGCTCTGCCGTCTGCAGCAGCCTCTGCTGGGAGCCCGGGCTAGTCACCTCAGCCTCTTCTGTCATCAGCTGAGGGCTCAAGTGAGCTCAACAAGCCTGCAAAAGACTTCCTCTTGCTGCAGCCCGAGGAGCGTCCTGAGCTGGCTCTGTGCCCTGCCCAGCTCCATCCTACTTCACCCCAGCCAGAGGTCTCCGCACCTGCTGGCCCTCCATCTGTCTCCGCTGGCGGCTCTGGAGAGCTGCTCCAGCCATTTACGGCTTTTATGCCGCTGGGGTCAGGAGAGTTTCTTTCACCGTCCACGGCTTCCACGCTGCCATTGATCTCCGCTCCAGCTGCCCACAGCTACCACGCCACCGTCAGTGTTGGCTGGGGGCTCTGGAAAGTCTGTCCAGCTTCCAGCTCAACCACCAGATCCACCGCCTGTGGTTGCCTCACCACCACAAGCAGCTGATGCACCACCCCCAGCTCCATTACTTGCAGCTCCACTACATGTGGCTTCCACGCCGCTAACTACTCCATCACGCAGTTCTGGGCGCAGTCTGGTCCTGCCTCGTCTGGTTCTGCACGCCGGTCGTCTGTCAAGCCTGTTAGCCTTCCAGCACATCTACATCCCTTTCCAGCCCTTCCTGCAGGTCCACATCCACAGCCAGTACGACCAGCACGTCACCTCATCATAGGTGGCCTCCTGAACTCTGTTGTTGCCGCCATTTTCTACACGGACCTGCGTCGCCCATGCTGTTGCCATTTTCCACGCGGTCAGCCTCTTGAACTGTGTTCTGGACTCCTGGGCTGTTGACCTCCAGGTCGGCCCCCCGATCCATTTTGTTTTGGATTCACTTTTCTTTAGTTCTGGAAGACATCCCCTAGAGAGGGGGCTCTGTCACGGCACTGGGTCTGGTGACCCAGTATTTGAAACAGTGAAAACATACTTAGCACACCTACCAGGTACAGTCATGAGCTTTTAAAGGTCTCTGTGGAGTCCAGTGAAAACTTAAGTGGTTTCTGAGAATGAATGAGAAAAGCCTGAAAGTTCTGCTGTGTTAATGTGGAGGCCCGGGTACTCATCTTGTCCCTGAATGGACACAGCTCAGGTATCTATCATCTTCCTTCTGAAGTCCTTCTGATTAAATCAATTCAGGATGTCTTTGAAATGGTCACATTGAAGACGGGGACCAGGTCTGAGACCACTTGAAGTCAGTTGCCATCTTCAACATGACATTTGTACATTAAGACAACAATAAAACATCAATAAAACCGGGTATAATTTATACATTTATAAGCCAACAAAGGCAGCTAGTCCATTTTATTACTACCATGCATCTGCACGTTAGTAGTGCAAATCTCTGTCTCAGAAATGAGAGTAATATTCTAACAAAATAATATGTCATCAACACACTTACATGTGCTTCTCTCTGAAAACAGCAGGAGGCTGAGGAAGATTCACTATGTTTAAGATTCAGTCTTTTAAATAAATCACAACAGCAATCGCTGTAGGTGCTTGTTTTTAAAGACTCTGTCCCTGAGAAAACACCAACAATCGGATTACCCCCTATGAGCAGGCACTCGGGGGGAAGTGGGAAGGAAAAACTCCCTTTTAACAGGAAGAACATGTAGAGTGTGCTTACTGTTTATAAATGTGTGATTCGCTCTTTCTGCAGTGTGTGAAACTGAACTGTAGCACTGCACAGCGTCGCTGTTTGATGAACAAACACTAACATTGTTCCACTAACATCATTATTCTGACATACATGCCGAAGTACAGGTATGTATTGATGGGAGCGCCTGTTAATGGGACTAAAACAAAGAACCATGACTGCTGCTCTAAGTGTGCACACTGCTGAGAGAGGTTTACTGATCTCTGTGCAGAAACGTGAAAGAGCTGATTTATCTGAATTTACAGTAACGAAAACTCAAAACTCGAAACTCAAAACTCGGTAACTCAGGTTCGAGTATTTAATGCGTTGATGGAACAGACGAGTTACACTCATTGTTGAAGACTTAACATGACAACATCATCTCCACTTGTTACAGGCGCTTTTTTCTCCATCAGTGTGACACATATAACATGACAGATAATTGATCATTGACCAGTGTGTCACAAACAGCAAAGGTCTATAATATAAGGAAACTGTCTCATAGTCTGACTGCTGCAGAGAACAATAGAGACTAGAGATTTTATTCTGAGCTGATAATAAATCTACGATGTAATCACTGTCTCTGTCCTCATACACTGAAGCCTGACTGACTGTGGAAGTGCTCATCGTGGGGGACAAAAAAGAACAAACCTGAGATTTCAGTGTTTGTAAAACTGCAAATTTCTGCAGATCAATTCACTTGTGCTTTGAGAGCAACTTCACAAATGAGGAAATGAATCAGAGGGTCAGTCAGCTGGTGCAGGCACAGCAGGAGGGGTCACAGAGAAAACTCCTGTTCACAGAATCTAACAATTAAAAATGGCTTAAATATAGTCGTCATATATAAACACAGAGAGTAAAAAAAGGGTGAGTGAAGAAGAAACACCCAGTGCATCATGGGAATCCCCCAGCAGCCTAGATCTGTTGCATGATAACAAAGGGAGGATTCAGTGTCACCATCTTATTAGAGTAGACTGGGTGTCTCCTAAATCCAAACTGGGAGCTGGTTCCACAGAGGAGGGGCCTGCCTCCCATTCTACTTTTAAGTGCTCTAAGAAGCACCAGTTAGCCTCTGTTAGGATAATAACATACCACGAGGTCTTTAAGGGGCTTGTTTATTCAACATTTCGTAAGCGAGGAGAAGGACAAAAATTAAAACCTCCAATATGTCTCCAGCACAGGAGAAACATGCTGTTTCTTCCCTGTGGAAGGCAGTGCTCTCACTGCTGTGTACTGGATCAGCTGACGACTTCAGGGAGCTTTTAGAGCTGGAAGTATTCTGGAGTCAAATGTGGAGCCATCTGTCCTCACAACCTGCGACAGAATGGCTTTGGAAAAAAATCAAGGTGTTGCAATGACTTGGTCAAAGTCCAGACCTCAAACCCACTGAAATGCTTTTGGTAGGACCTGAAACATTGTAAACAGCTACAGCTGCTTGTCTCTGTCTTGTCTCCACTGAAAACCAAACCAGATACAAACGGAGCACATTTCATCCAACAATAAGAATAAAGCACGTATCTCCAGTCTGACTTACTCTCAGTACAGTACAGTGGAGTGTTTAGAGAGAGAGTGAAACATTGTTTATCCAATAGTTACAACAGCGAGCTGCAGTGAGAAAGGATTTCACTTAGCTGACCATGAAATCTGAAAAAGCCTAACAAGAAGAGCTTATGGTGAGTTTATAGAGCTCCTCTTGGCAAAGCAGACGTGTTTGGCACCACAGTGCATTCATGATTCTGCTTGCTAAGCTGCCAGACAGGACAGGTTAGAAAAAGGCACAAAGAGAGGATGGATGGAAATACAGCCAGGGCCCTGTTCCAGGAAGCAGGCTGAGCAAACGTGGCTCCAACTATAAACTCTGTTAACTCTGACATGGGCAACTCTGAGTTTTAATCCACAAAGGTGATCAGTATGTTCCCCCCGTGTGACACACGTGTGTGAGCAGAGACAGCACGCCATCAAAAAGAGATCTCAGAGACCAGCAGTCACCATGGCAACAGGTAAATAAAGAACAGGACCGAGGAATATGAACATCTGAACGGTGTCCAGATTCAGGGGCTGCTTTTGTAGACCGAGTACGTCACAGCCAGGCGACGAAGGCTGTCCAAATCTGAAGACCCCAAATGCGTCCGACAAACACGTCCTTCGTTTCTCACTAGAGCCGACGAGAGTCTCAGCACATTTCTTTCAACCCCCCCGCGGTCTTTCGTTACTCAGGTTAAACGTGATATAAAATAATTTCCCCCAGGGATTAATAAAGTATTCTGATTCTGATTCTGATTCTGATATATAAGTCACTCAGATAACATAAAAATGTTATTGTTTGGCTTTTTTCAGTGTTTTATTTGTTCCTGAGTAAATCGGTTCAGCTGAGATTAAATAGTATAGTTTTCACACAGCTGAATAAACGTCAAACAAAAAACTGATTAAATAGAAGTCGAGAATTTACTCAAACGCCCTGTTATATTTCAGATAGCAACGAGCAGACGGTTGAGTTGATTAAACTCCAACGAGACATTGGGGACGCAAATCTGAAGGCTAGACCGTCCCATTTCACAGCCTCGCACTTCCGGCCTTCTCGGTCTTCAGAGAACCCGGCCCACGTAGACCGTGAGTCCTTCAAAGGATGCAGCCCCTGGAGGACACAGCACATGTGTCAGTGCTGACATATGTTCAGGTGGTAACAGGGCGGAGACATGGTTTCTATTAATTAGTTATCATGGTTTGACATGTAATATATAAATGTTTTACATAATTGTAGCTGTAGGTGACAGGAAACGCAGATGAAACAAAGTTTACACATCAGAGTTAAACTCTGCTTCCTGGAGTGGAGCCCAGGCTGTCCAAAGTAAAGAGGACCAACAAAACACGACCTTCTCTACAACTGCACCGTTGTTCTGCTCCTTTCAGAATTAACGAACAAAACTCTCATTTATTAACAGTCCAACATCCAGCAGGTACAGCGCTACACACAAGTAGAGAAAATACTGTATAAAGATGTGTGTAATGGGATGTGGGCGGAGACAAGTGTTTTCTTTTCTTTTTTTTGCATTGTTGTGTAATTTTTGTTTTTTTTCACGTCACAGAATTATCATTTAAAGTCTGCCAATCTGTCGTAGACAGAGGAAGAGACGATCTGACCTTTCCCCTTAACCATTCGTTATGATTGTCTCCACTTAGAGGTCAGCTGCCATAAATCAGAGTTAGAACAATGAGCCTATAAAAACCTCACGGAGTCACTGGCCATTCCTGCCTTACCACACAACTTCATGATGTTTTATGTTCACTGTAACCTATTCTTCACTTCCCTGTAGTATGACACTGCAGTCAAACCACAGTTTAGGACAAAGTTTGTTGTTTGTTCCCAGATTGAATGTGTTTGTGCCACACAGACGTGGAGGTACTGATGTGCCTCTGTGTTATTACTCATTGGTTTTGCTTACGATGTTTGTTTCCACATTACTACCCCCACTTTATGGTCCCTTATTATGACCCCACTATTATATATTATATATATAAGTTTCAGTGTAATATTACTCGGCTGCGGCCACTGTTGATATAAGATGATTATTGAGTATTACTTGGGTGACTAAGTGGTAATGACTTCTTGTTTCCACCTTTCTATGACAGCATTATTATTGGTTATTACTCCATTATAAGCTGTAATAGAAAGTTCTGCTCAGTAATGTTTCTGCGCGATAAAAAATGCCACGAGAAACAGGAAACCAGTGTGGCAGACATTTGCCCCGGATGCATCTGAGAGCAACCTGGGGTTGGTATTTGCTCAAGAATACTTTGGCATGCAGACAGGGATCGAACCATCAACCTTCCAATTAGTAGGTGACCTGAGCTACAAACACCAATGAATATTCAGTTTATGTGACGTTACTTCCCTGCTCACTCTGTCATGTTGGCCAGTGATTTCTGTTATTTAACTTTGTGGTGTTACACTCAGATGTTGCAGAGTTGCTGCTTTCCCTACACCGAGCCAGTTCAAGAAAAGCAGTCTCTCTCTTCCCTCTCACCAAGACGAGTAGCACGTGTTTGCTTCAGTTCTTTGTTCTTTGTTTCAGTGAATGATGAAGTAATTCATATGAGTCTTGTAGCACATATGAGTGTGCTACAAGCTTTGCTTTTCCCCCAAATGTTTAAATAAATGTTGAAATTTGTAGTCAGAAGCTAAATTATGAACATTTCATGTTTTACCTATGTATCCTTGCTCACTAACTTAAAAATATTCTACATATTGATTACACATGTATTCATAAACATTTAATGGTATCTTAAACACACTGGAAAGTGTGCACAAGTCATCATGTCGTGTCTTATTTAAAGAGTTAGTGATTTTACTTTGACTAACACACAAATCCCTCACCAGCTCTTTATTGTCAACCACAATAACTCCGTTTCCCATTCCATCCAGGGAATGTTCCCCTCTTTTAAAAGTTATCCTTTGTAAGATAAGCCATTTATACTGGTGTTTGTCTGCTGTTGCGTCAGGTTTCCTATGACGTGTAGGTGGCATGACTCGAGGAATGTGTCAGCCAGCAGTAAGATCAAGAGTGGAAGTGAGGATTTGCTGTGTCACTGCATCATTTCATGTTTGGCACTGATCACCACCTGCACTCATGTATATATCTTTCTACGTAGCACTCTTAATTCTTATTCTCATGTATAGCTCATGCACATATCTTTCTACGTAGCACTTTTAATTCTTATCCCTACTTTTATTTTTTCATGTCTATTTAAGTGCTATTTATGACACTATTTAAGTGCTATTTATGACACTATGTTTGCACTGAAGCACCGCAGCAATTTCCTAATGTTGTAAACCTGCTCAACATTTGGCAATAAACCCCTTTCTGATTCTGATTCTGATATACTCACTTTAATGAGGACAGATTCCACTGGCTTTAGTCAATCTCTACCATGAGGCTGACATTTGTAGTTTGGACATTCATGTTACAACCATCAGAGAGAAAAATGTATTTAATGTATATAACAGCATGTGTAGCTGACTTGGCTGCATTATCAGGGCTGAGCTGCAAGTGATATGTAGTGATGCTAATACAGGCCAATAAGTTAGCATAACAAGTAGGACAGAGAAAAGCAAAAGCAGCATTAGCATACTGAGTGCTAATGAGCAGGCTTGTGATTAAAGGAAATACCAAAGCAGAAATGAAAGCTATGAGGAATTCTTGTTTAGCACACTAGCTCGCACTGGGATCATTGGTGGACAAGGAAAAAACATCCATCAGAGCTCAGTCAGGTTCGTTCACCACTTCTGATATCAAAGAGCAATTCCAACAGGTAGCCTGGTGCTTTTACGTTAAGCATGTCTAGCTTTGTTTATAAAAGTATTGTGCAGGTATTGTGTTTCTAAAAGTACTGAAACCTGCTGTGATGGAACCTGTAGTCGCTTTCCACTCTGTGTATCTGAGTGGAAAGCGATTAGGCACGTTCTTTGACCTTTAGGATAGACCATCTTCATCGCTGGGCTATCATGACCATCCCAGTGTCAACGTTAGTTACCATTTTCCTTATTAAGGGTAAGGATAAACTTTATTTGTCTGAAATGACAGACCTAGTCTACCATACATACGGTACATACAATATACAAACTTACATTGGGGAGACAGGTCGGGCTAGGCAGCAAAAAAAGGGATAGACAGTGAGATATGTAACACATAGGTGCAGCAGAAAAAAAAGGGTTTCTGCCCATGATGACTCCAACAAATGAGTCATCATGGGCACAAAACAAAAAACTCCATAGCACATAAAGAAGAACAGACGTCATCACACTGTAACGCCATGAAACACAGACAAGCAACAAAAGGGGGGAGGGGGGTACGCTGATGTACACAGTGGTCATGGTCGCTACGATTCATCGCACCTCCAACTGAGCCGCTGTCTCCATCGAGTGGGAGGTAAGGATGGGAGGAGGCGTTGGATCTGGGGAAGGGACTGTGGTGAGTGCATATCAGTATCAGTGTGCATGTGTGCGTGTCAGGGTGTGTGTTAAGTTCAGCCTGAGAAAGTGTCCTTCTTCTTGTTAGGCAAAGATCAACAGTGCGCAGCCTACGCAGGTGGCCTTGAGGAATAGGGCAGAGAGTCCGTTCGTTCTCATATCTCTTGGAAGAATGTTGTTCTTCTCCTCGGCGTCCACCTTCAAACAGCTGGCGCAGTCGGGGGTGGGGGTGTAGCCGCATTAGAGATGGAGGTAACTGGTTTAGGGCGAACGAACTGAATCCATTTTTCAGTCGTTCTAATGTCCATCACTGGTCTCCAGGTGTATTTCTCTTTGAAGAGCCCTGAGCTCCTCCAAGATCTTTCCCATATTTCGTTCAGTAAGAACAGTCTGAGCACTCACCGCTCTTCCCACAGTTTCCATCAGAGTGGCGAGCCTTGTGGGGTTTTGAACAGCAGTCACCGCTTTCTTCAATTTCCGATAAGCCAGGGCCAAGCCAGCTCCAAGCCAAGGAGGTACTCTTTCTAGAGCCTGTTTTAATTTGGTAGATGGTTTCTGTTGTGGCCATTTTTGTTGAATGTTTATAAAATGCAATTTGTATTCATTTTTGTTTTTTCTTTAAAGGTGTAAGAATATACTGACCTGGTTTTGTTATGTAAATTTGTAAGTAATTTTATTGGC
>NW_005187681.1:219152-221039 GCF_000239375.1 Pundamilia nyererei | reverse complement strand
TATTTGGCTGATTTCTGTTTGTAATTTTCCACGAAATAAACGGCATATGATTTTTAAACAATGGAGTCAGAAGTGCGTTCTAAAACAAACCTCCCGTTGCCACCTACGGCCTTTTCTTGGACTTTTTTGGTGTTTGGAACGTAAAAGGCCGCGACAGTGTCTTTATTTTTTGTCTTAAGTTTGACTTCCTTGTTGTTCCACTTCTCATGATTTTGAATTTGAAGTCTAAGCCCTTTGTTTCCCTTTAGTTTTTGTCAAAGCATCTCTTGTTTTTTCTGTGTTTTCTACCTCTGAGTTTAGTGGATTTAGTTACTTTTTTTTCATAGACTTTTGAACTGAATAAGGGATTGTGTGTGTGCCGTTTGAGATGGCATTAGGGTCCTAACCAGCCATGCTCCACAGCTCAAAAACTCTTTCTAAATATTTGCATAAAACATATCTGCATATGGTACACACTGAAGCAGGAGAATACACATCTGACTAAGTGATCAAAGTTGAGCTAAAGAACATTTGAGAATGCATCATAGACCATGATCAGATGTGGTAATGAAAAAAGGCACTTCAAAGGAGAACTTAGTCAGACTTCAATGTGTCCTGAAAGGAAAATGGGCAGAACATCCTCTGTAAAGGATGGGGATCGGCAACCTGCGTCTCCGGAACTGCATGCGGCTCTTTAGTCCTTACAGTGCGGCTCCGCGTGGTTTGGGAAAATAAATTAGAAGTGTTTAGCTGAAATGTATGTTATTTATATTAGTTCTTTTTTAACTTGTAGTTCTAAATTGGAAGATTATTGTGATATTGAAATATAAAAATAAAATTATATTATTTTTTCATTGCTCAAAATAAGCGTCACACTCACGGAAGCTGAAACGCCGTGCATTTATCGAGACTTTCAACCCCAGGTAGGCCAATTATGGATGTTCGGGTCCACATTATATCAGCAGCTGCTCTCCACCGTGAACTATGTTAAAACAAACACGCTGACGCCTCACAGACGACAGCTTACGGTCCTGTAAAGATAAAGTGACTTCGTACAGCCCCGACCTGCAGACGCTGTGCGCAGAGGTTCAGGAGCAGAAGTCCCGTTGTAAACATATCACGGCAGACCCGACGATGTTTGCATGAACACGCTTTTCAGCATCTCTTTAATGACCACTTTTCATACACAGTTGCTGACACGTACAGCCGGCTGTAGCTTTGCAGCTCACAGCCCGACACACACCAACACAACAACACAGAGAGCACAGACGTTAAGGCGGCGAGGCGTGATTGCGGGTGCCGCTCAGGTGCGTCCGCCTCCCCTGCAGCGGTGCTGCAGACCACGTCCCGCCACACACATTAACCTGGTAAAATACATATTTAAGCTGAATTTGGCAAATATCTATTTTTCATTTTTTAGCAGCATAGTGCTTTTTTCCAATTATTTTTTAACAGTCAGGTCAAGGCTCCAAGAGCCCAAAGGAGATGTATCTGTTGTGAGCCACCACCCATATTGCTCACAACAGTTTTTGTTTGCTGGATCATTTTAGTTCAGCTTTCCTTTTGTTATATTTCTTTAAGAGTAAAAAATGTGTTAATTACATAAATAACATGTAATTTTCTCTGTAGCACTTTGTGGATTTCATAAGCAACACACCTTAGTTGTTCACACAAAGCATAAAGGTAAAAAACAATAACAGTGTTATCTTCATTTTAGATTTCAAAAAGTATTTGCGGCTCCCAGTTTTTTCTTTTGCATGGAAACCGGGTCCAAATGGCTCCATCCATCCATCCATCTTCATCCGCTTTATCCGGGGCCGGGTCGCGGGGGCAGCAGCCTAAGCAGAGAAGCCCAGACCTCCCTCTCCCCAGCCACCTCCTCCAGCTTATCCGGGGGAACACCAAGGC
>NW_005187681.1:211038-212227 GCF_000239375.1 Pundamilia nyererei | reverse complement strand
TCCCATCACTCGCGAACAAGACCCCGAGATACTTGAACTCCTCCACTTGGGGCAGGAACTCATCCCCGACCCGGAGCGGGCACTCCACCCTTTTCCGGCTGAGAACCATGGCCTCAGATTTGGAGGTGCTGATCCTCATTCCCGCTGCTTCACACTCGGCTGCGAACTGTTCCAGTCCGAGCTGGAGGCCCTCACCCGATGATGCCATCAGAACCACATCATCCGCAAAAATCAGAGAAGAGATTCTGAGGCCACCGAAATGAAAGCCCTCCACCACTTGGCTGCGCCTAGAAATCCTGTCCATAAAAATTATGAACAGAACCGGTGACAAAGGGCAGCCCTGGCGGAGCCCATCACCCACCGGGAATGAGTCCGACTTATTGCCGGCAATGCGAACCAAGCTCTTGCAACGGTTGTATAGGGATCGAATGGCCCGTATCTGTCTCCAAATGGCTCTTTCAGTGTTAAAGGTTAACCCCTGCACTACACTAATAATATGGTCATAATGGCTCTGCATTAACAGCTATGGTAAAGCCAAAGTATGGCTAGCCATGGTGTAACGTCAGACCTTGTTCCACAGCTTTGTGAATTGAAGCTTCATCTAGTTTTATTCTGTAAGCGTCTGTATTTTTGTTCTACATACATTTAAAGTTTTCTGAGTTACTAAAGTGAATGAGGCTCTCTCTGATTGTTGAACTGAATAGTTCTTTGATTTCCCACTGCATCTCTCTTAAAGACTCTATTTTCTTGTAGTTGTCATGGTCCCTGTGCCTCCCCGGCCAGCCCAGTGTGGCCACAAGTGTTTGTTGTTTTTCTCTCGCTCTGTCTCTCCTACCTGTCTGCCTGGGCGGCGCTCTGCTTGGGCTCCTGCCCTTGGCCCACGCACCTGCAGCTGATCTCGAGCGAATTGCAGTTCTCTGGCTCTTAAGGCTGTGGCTCTGAGCTATTCGTCGCTGGAATATTGAATAACTCTCGTTAGTATTGCCTGGCTTCCTTGCGATTCTACTGTTCCCGTGTTTTGCCTTCGACTTACCCTCGTCTGTGTAACAGGTTTGACTGGATCAGCCCTTTTGTGACCCCTGGACCCCGTGAGTAGGAGAATGAGCTGAGCTGCTTGTGTGGAGACTGTTTGGACGAGGAGCAGAGCGAGTGCGAAGAAGTGTGTCTCCCCAGCCTACTGATCCCCGGG
>NW_005187681.1:185249-210903 GCF_000239375.1 Pundamilia nyererei | reverse complement strand
CACACACACACACACACACACACACACACACACACACACACACACAGTTTTCATACATTGGTGACTATTGGGCAATGGACTTTCCATTGAACCCTTTTGAATAACCATAAAAAAGTGTTGCATGCAAGACTAGACATTGAGCAAATATTCAATATGACCTTTTTCAACGGCCTGTATTCCAATAAATACTAATTTCCTGTTGATCTAATTAGTGCCTGGGGGAATTTGTTTTCATCAATTATTGAGTAGAAACAGGATCAGCTCTATGTTCTGCTGTTGTAATGGATTTATTATGGTTAAAGGAGGGGTGGAAAGAAAGGCTGGCTATTATTTATTAAGTAGTACTTTAATTTTGCTGAAACCACCCACTGATATGTGCAACCCCCACAACGTGTTATATATCCACACACAGTGGCAGATTTACACGCAGTGGACAGAGTAACTTGGGTTAGCTCGAGTGAACGTGTACGATGATCATCTAGATAAACCCACTAACATCTGTAACACTAATAATAGTAATACTTGACAGGTACTTTGTTTGAGGATGATACATTCATCTGTGGTCAATGGACTCATCTGTTGCAGGACTAGAAGCCCGGGACTTTTTTCTTCTGTTAATCCATGTAAAGCTGTACTGGGACAGTAGCATGAAGTAGGTAGCATGAAACGGTGTCATGTAACACTGAGTTTATAACCTAAATGCAATGTTCATTCCAGACAAGCCTGTAAAATAAACAGAACTGAACAACTAATGGATAAAAAACACTGCAAATATAAAGTGAAGAATACAAACGTGTTCAGAAAATCACACGATGCACCAGCGGCTGCTCATAACTGCACTTTGTTGTGCTCTAGGAATGAGATCAGGTCAGGTTTACTGTTTGTTCAAGCACATCTAATCCTGTAGAGGGGTCAGGCATCAAACAACCGACCCAGACACACTAATTTCAGTCTTTTCTATCTATACTAAAATCATGACTGTAACAGACAGCTCAGTCAAAAAATCGTATGTAATTAATAATTCCTTTATCTTACACAAAAACCAAACAAACACAAGAAAAAGTTGTGACTGTCTAGATCAGAGGTCTCAAACTCGCAGCCTGGGGGCCATTCGCGGCCCACGTCACCCCTACTTGCAGCCGTGAAGAAATATGAAGAAATCTGATGCAGTTTGAAGTGACTGTTGTTGTTAGGGACAACATGACGCCCGTATGAGCAGAGAACACAAACATGCTGAGGCTGTGTTAGTTCAGTGACTGACTCACAAATTCACATGTCACTTCTGTCTGCATTTGTATTGTGTTAAATACAAAGAGCAGAGTATAGAGCAGGAACAAAACAACTGCATGCACACACTAACCTGCATATTCATCTTCACACACACTGCAGTAGAGTCCAGTAGGTGCTACAGTGGAAGTGATGAAGCAGCAGAAGCATGCAGCTGCCAATAAGGATCCAGTCTGACATTTATTAAAACACGTTTCCTCTTGTGCTGCAACCCTGGGAATTCCACATGGACACAGTGGATCAAGCATAATTAAAAAGGTAATGATGCTGGCATCAGTCCGGCTGGCAGGACTTGAGGGCTGCCCAGTGCTACCAGGATACCCAGATTTCAAACGTCTGTCTCCTCCCACCAAAGGCACAGAACACCAGAGGGCCAGGACTAAGGCTACGTCCACACTGGCCCGGATAGATATGAAAATGGCGTTTTCGACTGAAAACGCTCCAAGTCCATACCGCGTTTTCAGTCATTTTCACAGAGTTGTGCGTCCACATTGAAATAGCCGAAAACACTTACGTTCCAGTACTGTTGCTGCGAGTAACACAAAAGTACAAAGTTGCAGACGTGAGTGAAAATTAGCTATGTGGAGCATGTACAGACTGATATTATTCTTTAATAGGGCTGTCAAAACTGAGAGCAAACAAAACAACTGCTGTGTAATGCCCTCCGCTACTTTAGTTTAATTGGTCACATGACTGCATCACATGACTAACATGCGTCACCGTTTTAGACACTGTTTTCACTGTCCAGGTTAACATACCTAAGCAGTCTGATATATGTTGAGCTCTCCATTTAACACAGAGCATCCGGTTACAGGCTGTTCGATCTCTTCCATTAGAGCAGAGAAACACAAACCAGTACATTATTTTTAATCTCAACACATTTTTAATCCTAAGACACAATCATGGCTCTCTTAGAGAGCTCCAAGTTACACTCCACAGTATTTATTGTATAAAAGACATGAACATTTTCTCTCACTCCTTTAAATACTTCATACGACAAAGGAGAAACATGCACAACCCATCAGAGCTGGATGTGACACATGGGCGATGAAGAACACCTGTGTGAACTAACACGCACTGTGAGTGAACATCCTGTTTTTTTGTAACACAAATATAAAATAATCAGTATGTTTCTTTTTCTTTGATATGAATTGTGGAGTGTGTGTGTGTGTGTGTGTGTGTCTAAATGTTTGTGTCTGAATGTGTGTTTAAACTTAAGCAGGAAAATCTAAGGAGGTTCACTGCAGTCAAATCGTCTACAAGTATCATATAAAGTATTTTGTGCAGAGCAGAAATTACTCATGTCTGCTCCACTCTCTCTCTTAAGAGTGCACACACACACACACACACACACACACACACACACAGAGTGAATATACATGCACACAGTCATAAACACGTATCTTAATGGCCAAGCGGAATGGATGTAGGTATGTGGAGAAAAGAGAAAAGCTGACTTAAACATTTTTCTCAATTTCACAAAAGTAGCTGCGCTGTTGTCAAAATGATAAACGAGAGAATAAAAAGAGAGAGAGACACACAAAAAGAAGTGAGAGAGAGAAAAGTCAGAGAAGAACCAGGTTTAGAGGGAGGAGGGTGGAACCACCTGACCTGAACATGTGACAGCAGCAGCTGGATGTTTTTATATCAGACTTCTGACTAACACATAGTTCTTTCCTCTGTTAATCACCACAGCCATTTTTAAATCCAACATAGTTACTAATTACTGATTACTTCTCCAAAAAAGTAATCCAGTTACTTTACTGATCATTTCTTTTCAAATGTAATTAGTTACTTAGTACTTAGTTACTTTTAAAAAACATGATACACAACCTGAATCCATGATAAAGCAGTAGACCTTTCAGCCCAGCTTGACTTTTTCTTCATAATCCGTCATATAAAACTGAATCAAAGCCTCTGTCTAAATTTAGTTTACTAGTTTTAATCTTTTAATTTGATGCACTTTGCATTTGGCAAAAATTTAATTATATGCAACACAGTAATGCAGCGTGCTTATGGGAAAGTAACAGTAATCTAATTACTTTTTTGCAATAATATTCCCTTACATTATTCGTTACTTGAAAAAAGTAATCGGATTAAGGTAACATTACTTGTAACGAGTTACTGCCCATCTCTGACTACCAGTATAGTTTCATGTGCTTCATGGAGAAGGACACTGCAGCCTCACACTTCCTGGATCTCAGCATTTCTGACTTCAGGAAGTTTTTGACTGAACACTTATTGTATTCACACATATAGCTCACTGTTCTACAGGCTGTGGACATTATTAAAGGGAGGCAAAGAGAACTCAGTGTTCATTTCAGTAATGAGGCCTTACTTCCTACAGGAAGATGCCCAAACTGATAATCATGTTCTGCAAATCTGCTTTTGTGCTGTGGATATTAAATGTTCAATAGTGATTTCTTTCTTGCTCTTAGTTACAATTTTGATATAACGTTTTCTAAAAGATAAATAAATAAAAGTGTCAAAGCTGTTTATGCATTTGTGGTCTTGAGTGGTCAGTTCATGTATTTAAAGTCTGATGAGTATTTGTGAGAATTGTCCTGTGTTATCTTATCTTATTTTATATCTGGCTTGTCGTTAGGATTACTCCAGACAACTGAGAACTGAACATGCAATAAAACTGGAATTTTTTTGTGCCTGTTGCAACTTTGTGTTGTTAGTTATCATATGAAATGTTCCATCCATTCATCCCCAATCATCCAGATCTACTTAACCCTTTAAAGCCGGTCAGAGCAGCACGCTCCGTTTTGCGTAACTATTTTTAAATCCCTGTAGAACCGGAACTGCTTAAGCTAGCACAATAATTTTTTTGCATATGAAACCGGAGGAGTTGTACTTACATCTTATGCCATTAGCTTGTCCTAGGTCACGGTTTCCTTCCACATAAAGCTTTGCACAAATTGCATAAAAAGCTCTTGCAAGAACAAAAACATAATATTCCAGAAACACGCTTTGCCGATCCGATCAGCTGTTCATAACACTTCCCACATTGAAACAGACGCAAATGTCCGCCATTACCTGCCTAAAACCGGAAGTGACGTCATTTTCGCGGAAAATGTAGTTTTTTACTTGTAGGCCTTAAAAGCCTATACTGGTGTTTTTATAAGTCATGTTTGACTTTTCTGAATAGTTTCTGGGATGCTTAGAACTCGAATTGCACTGCTGGAAATAGTTTATTTTGATGCACATGCTGTTTTCTTTGCAAATTTGCATCATAGGATTGTTTTTCGTTTTTCCTGCAGTATATAAAAATTGGTGTATCTCAAAAAAGAAAACTATGAAGACACTCAAAATAAATTTCCTGTTCTTGTAAATTATTTTTTTGCAACTTTTTTGTATTTAAAGTTTTGAGGGATAAACCTCTTAAAATTCTGCAAGTAGAAATGTATGTAAAAAAGAACAAAAACGATTTTAAATTCTTTTGTAGTTTATTGCACTTTTTTGCAATTTATGTAGTTACTATGCACTTAATGCATACATATTATTAAAATATGGGCTATAACAGTTGTAATGATGTATAGCAACTTGAAATGCTCCCAAAAATGGCACTACAGCATGTAAAAATATAAAGTAAGCTCTGGCGGCAGTTTGCACTCCACCCTTTTCCATCGGAGAACCAAGTCCTAAGACTTGAAGGTGCTAATTCTCAGCGATTGGTTGTAAACCAAGTATGAAGCAATGAGATAAAGCCATCACAACCAGATCATCTTCAGCAACCATAGACAAGCAGAGATACACTGAAAAAAAGGGATTGGCCATCTCTTGGATTTATGTAAGCATCTTGCGTGTATTCAGCACAGTTGCCTCATGCTTTAAAGCTTGTAACTATAGACTGTAGAAACTGCGTGAATGCAGAGAGGGTATATTAAATTGTTCATATAATGTTTGAGTGAAGTAAGTCAATAATATAGCGATGTTAAATCTCACAACACTGCATGTGATTTCATCTCGACAACTCTGGATCGTGGTTTGAGGAAGGCTTCCAGCTCAGTCAAGCCGAGTCGCCTTTCCTGTTTTTCAGTACCGATTGGTAGTGTGGTGGTTAGCGCTGTTGCCTCACAGGAAGAAGGTCCTGGGTTCCAATCTGTGCTCTGACTAGTTTGTAGTGGGTTCTCTCTGGGTATTCTGGTTTCCTCCCACAGTTAAAAATCATGCAGTTAAAAAAGCTAGGTTAATGGGTGATTATAAATTTCCTGTGAGTGCAAATGGTTGTTTGTCTCTGTGTGATAGACTGGTGAGCTGTCACTTCAGGGTTACGTGTATATGGATAATAGAAACCAATGAAATTCATTTCTTGCATGCAGAAATGAATTTTGTTCGCTCAAATTAAACTTTTCTACGATCAAAATAATTTTCTCCCCAAAATGCAACATTTGCGCTTGTAATTTTTTTAACGTGCGCTAGAGGCACAGATGAAGTATGTCCCTCATAGAGCAAACCTGGGATTAAGATGAGATATAATAGTACAAATGATACAATTTAGTGTGTCTGTTTATCTCAGGTTATTGTAAACAACTATATTAACTGCTAACATGTCCTTACTTTGCAGAACGTGTAAGACACATTTTTAATGGGTATTTTTAAAGGCATTAGCTGAAGGGGTTCTAGGATATTTTTCCACTTGCTTTATTGTAGTTTGAAAATCACACAAATATCTAATAGGATAACAATGATAGCATGAAGTTGTGACATTTAAAATCCAAAAATTGAGGGCCGAAAGCCACTGTGACACCATTGTTGTGCTCTGTCATCTGTATTATGTGAAAATGGTCTATAAAGACAGCATGTTTCCTAGCAGAGTTATACATATCAACATAGTTGTAAAATAAATTTTGTTAAATAAACATTACATTTTTTTTTAATGAAATTATTGACGAAATATAACTGGACAGACAGAAGGTTGACAGACCTGATGATAATTTTTTCTATAGAAAGTTGGCACATGGAAGTGTCGATCTCTTGCTTTTCTTCTGAGTAAGATTTTATTTACTTGTAATTAAATCAATAATTTTTAACTTTTTGTAATTTCTTGTTTTGCTTTCTAAATTTCAGATCCTGGCCTTTACCTGCTTCCTCTTATACTGATGTGGTGTATGTGGTACTGCTGAGCTTGCATGTGGTATGTGAACTGTCATACTTTTTCAAAAGAAAACTGTTTTACGAGTCAAGTTTTCTTTACTGACCCACCCCTTTTATTTCTTCTCCAGATCTGAATGTGGCAGTGAAAAGGTTGCAGTGCAAAGACCTCAACTGGGGGCCAGTTATTTAAACATAGATTAAAACATCCAGATTATGGGCACTGGCGCCCATATCCTTGCCCATATATTAGTTGTCCATGCGCATTCAAGTCATGCACTCATGTCCCGGTTTTGTAGGGTTCGTAACAGAGAGAAATCACAGCAACCATTGTCACTGGCCAGATTCAGCTGCCATGTTTTTGGATTCTCTGAAGTTACCTCTGAAAAGTATTTTACTCACATAAATTTGCATCTGAAAGAAAATGAAACGGTCCCATGCATGTTCAAAGGTTGTACATTTAGGACAAACATCTAAGGAACATTCAAATCACATAGAAATAGATCTTGGTTATTCTTACAGTGACTTTAAAGGTGGAATAGTAGCAGTAAGAGGCAGTTTTAAAAGGCCAGCTCTTGAAGGGGGGGAACATGAAGACAGGTGGAAGCGCAAGATCTGTCTCAGGCAGGGATCTCTAAAAGTGATGAGAGGTTGATAGAAGAGAAATTTGCAGCGATGTTGCTTAAGCTGGAAAATGTACTCCATGTTCCAAGCAGTGCAGTGGATGAGTTTTTGCAGGACTTGCACTTCCTGATGAGTTCTGCATCCTTGACTGCAATAAATGCCATAGTTACCAATTTTTGTACAAAGCAGTCATATTAATCTTAATGTGAAAGAAATTGAGGATTTGGCCTCTGCAGTCTGCATCTCTAACCCGCTGACAAAAACACTCGGAAATATCGGTACTCTTGGGACTGCTTTTAAGCAGAAACAGTACTTCAGCAAAAAGTTCCATGTAATTGAACCAATTGAATATATTTTGGATAAGGAGAGCAACCATACCTACCAATATATACCATTACTGCAGGCCCTACAACAGCTCCTAACAAAGAATGGTATAGTAGATGACATAGTAGAAAACTACAATGCTCAATCCAAGGAAACTGAAACTACGCAAGAAGAATACAGATCATTTCAAGATGCAGACTTTTTCAAACAAAATCAGTTCCTGTCTGCTGATGAATTGAGAATTACTGTGATGCTTTACATTGATGAGTTTGAAGTATGCAACCCTCTCGGTACTTCAAAAAAGAAAATACAATATTAATATTAAGGATACAATATTAAGCAACTTATCCCAGGACCAACACTCCTTTTTGTCATCCATGTACTTGGCAATACTGTGTAAAAGCAGCTACGTCAAAGAATATGGGTAAAGTGAAAAAGTGCTTGAACCTCTTTTGTGTGATTTGGCTGTCTTGGAGGAGCATGGGGTATTTGTCCCACAGACTGGAAAAAATATAAAAGGCACGGTACAGTGTGTAGCTGCAGACAATCTAGGTGCTCATGGGATTGCAGGTTTTGTGGAGAGCTTTTCAGGAGTGTATGTTTGTCGATTTTGCACAGGACGCTTCAGCGACTTTCAGACCAAACCGGTACTTTCTGGAGAGTTTAGTCTTCGATCCAAAGACCTGCACAAACAACATGTCAAACATGCAGTAGAGAGTGGAAAACATTGTGTTGGAGTAAAAAGGCCGTGTGTGCTGACGGAAAATCTTTCTCATTTTCATGTGTCAACTGGATATCCACCTGACATACTCCACAATCTTTTGGAAGGTGTTGTTCCAGTGGAACTTGCACAGTGTCTGGGTATGTTCATATCCAAAAAATACATCACGTTGGACTCTTTAAATAAAGTGATTGTCAGTTTTCACTATAAGGGAAAAGATAAAACAAACCGTCCACATATTGGTCCACGAACTGTTAGGATGCCTGGGTTGTTGTCCCAGGGTTTTTGAGTTTATTATATTATTTATTATTTCTAGTCTTGCTTTCTTTGAGTTCTGTCTTATGGTTTATGTCTCTGTCTTCTCTAGTTGCTCTGTCTCCCCTGTCAGCTGTATCCCCTTGTTTAGCTCGCGTCTCTGTGTATCCTTAGTTGCTATATCCCCGTGTCCAGTCAGTGTCTGTGTCTGCCCTGGTCCCACGTCTCTGTTCCCTCTGTTGCAGTGCGTGCGAGTCTGTGTCTTTAGTTCAGTCTGTGTCATGTTTCCTCTTTTATTTTGAAGGTCCTTGTCTGAGGTTAATGTATCTGGTTTTGCTTCCCCTTGTCTCGTTAAGCCTCATTTGCCCCAGCTGTGTTTCCCTCCTGTTACTCATTCCCTGATTGCGCCCTCTGTGTATTTAAGTCCTGTGTTTCTCTGTGTCTGTGTCGTGATCTACCATTTATTTTGCTGTGTGTTTTGTCTGCTTGCCTGAGTTTATGTTTAAAGTCTCAGTTCTGGTATCTTTTTAGTTCAGCATTAAAGCTGTTTTTTGAAGTTTACTTTGTGCCTCCGAGTGTCTGCACTTTTGGGTCCACGATTCCTGTCTGCACACAGCCTACTCATAACAGAAGATCGCGACCATACTATGGACCCAGCAGACATTGAACTTCAGGAGCGACGTCGAGCAGCCTTTGCCCAGCTGGAGGAGGAACTCCGCTGGGGGCCATGGCTTACCCCTGACGTTGGGCGCATTTTCCATGGCACTCGGCTGGCTCTCGGTGGTCCCCGGAGCTGCCAGAAGTCTCCACCTGTTGCTCTGCTGGCACTCAAGATGCCGCTGCTTCAGTTGGGAGTCCTCCTCCATGGCTTCAGGCGCTCACGCTCCATCCTCAGCGTCACCATTCTGTGCACCGGAGGCTCAGTTGCTCACGCCGCCAGCTACCTCTGCCCAAAGGAAATGGCGCTCACATCGCTGTCATATGGACACGTCTGAGCAACCTCCGGTGGTGAGTCAAAAGGACTACACTTTCCACACTCCACCTGAGCTGTCATACAGTAAAGACTATGAACTTACCTCAGACACTTTCGGGATTTCTTTTTTCGACGAGGATTTGGATTGGGAGGCCAGTTTTGGTTTGAATCCTCCCACGCTAGTTCATCACAATAAGCATTCGTCTGGGATTTTTAGTTCGAGGTCTGCTCGTTGGGGTGGGAACAAGCTAAAACCCAAGTTTGCCGAGTCTGTTTTTTCTGAGACTGTGAACACTGCTAAACCTAAGACTGCATGGACTGTTAAATGTGGTGGGAAAGGGTCGTCACCTATTTTTGATGGTACTGTTTTCATTGAGCCTGCTCCTTTGCCTTCCGGTGCTCCTCCGCCCAGGGCAGCTGCGGTCCAGCCATCTCCTGCACCTGTGTCAGTTCCTCGGGTGAGGGGGGCCAGGGCCCAGTTTGTCCCTGCTCCAGTTTCCAGGCCAGCTGAGGCTCCGCTAGTCTCTGCGCCCGTACCTACTCCGCGGGTGGGAGCGGCAACTGCCCAGCAGGCCCCCGCACCTGTTTTTGTCCTCGCTGAAGGCTCAGGTGAGCCCGTCCAGCAGTTCTCCAGTTCTCTTAACATTGTTAAGAAAAAATACAATAGGTGACAATGCACCTGAAAACTGGACTCTGTTAAGACTGCTGCCCTTCTTGATTGGAGATGTTATACCTGATGGTGATCCAGTGTGGGAAATCATTTTGGATTTAAAGTAGATAGTGGAACTTGCTGTTGCCCAGATCCATACAGAAGAATCAATTGGATATCTTCAGATCAAAATTTCTGATCACAGAGAGAAATATCAAGAAGCATTTCCCAACAAAAACCTTCTGCCAAAGCGTCACTACTTGGAACATTACCCCCAGATGATCCGATGTTTTGGCTCTCTTGTTGGATTATTGAAAATGCGATTTGAGGGAAAACACTTTTTTTTTTTTTTTTCAAGGAAGTGGCTCATCATACCAAGTGTTTTAAGAATGTTGCTCTAACACTGTCAAGGAAACATCAACTGCTGATTGCCTATCACTTACACTCATTACATCCACAGAAAGCTGGAGTTGAAGTGTCAAGTGCATCAAGAGTTCCTCTTGAGGTTCTGAAAGATGACATTTCTCTGCCTTTCAAACGGATGTATCCTGACATGACAGAAGTAAACATAACTAAAAGTGCAGACTATAGAGGGATCAACTACAGAAATAGAATGATAGTTATCTGTGGTTTTACTGATGGGCTACCTGAATTTGGAGAGATAATAAGAATATGTGTTGTTCAGGGTACAATGAATTTCATTGTCAGCAAGTTTTCGTCTTGGTTTAGGGAGCAGCTTTTGAACTGCAACCATGTACAAAATGTCCTTGATAAAATATGATGAACCGGCAGAGAAGTACCCATCAAATGACTACTTCATTGGTCCCCTTCGAATGGTTACATTGAAAGATATCCTTACATCAAAAGGACACAATGAATATGTGAATAAACAGCTGTAATTAACGGCTTACTCAATATGCACTTTAATCTCACTGGCATAAGCACCTAAAGTAGCACGTGGCTTTATTGTGATGTTCAGCCTCTAACTCCCGGTGACTTGTTGGATCTAACAGTCTGTTAGGCCCATCCGTACATCTTCTAGACAAGAAAACCTTTAATCAGTGTTTTTGTTGAGATTAGTCAGAATTTTTCTCAGTTCTCTGTTAAGTACCATTGTGAAACATTATGCTGACATCTGGATTTCTGTTCATGTATATATTTTTCTTTTCTAGACTGAAGCACGGAATCGAATGATGTTTGAACCAGTAGAACTGCGGATCATCCTTGCTTCCAACAATACTGAAAAACTGACGATCGCATCGGGCATGCCAAAGTCTGTGGAGGAGCTTTCGGATGAGACCAAATGTCAGTTTGATATTCAGGGGGACATTAGACGCCAGTGCATGGACAGTGACTTTGATAATGAGTTTATCAACCTTAAATGAATGGATGATATTCAGGACAAGAGCACAGTGAAAGTCATCCGTCTGACTGATGCTTCACACTTTGGTGAAGTTGGGATGAACCAGAGTGGGGAAGAAACATCACTATCATCTTCTGACATTACTTTCATCCTCTGACTCAGAAACAGCTCTATCTCAGTGGCCTGCAGAATTCCAAATACCAAAGTTTCCGTATGACGTGGAGATGCAACTTCAAAGTGCAAACCAGGCTTTCATATCAAATGGAATGCTTCTGAACCCAGGACACAAACTTAAGTCAGACATTTTAGAAGCTCTAGCTGAGAAAATCATGATGTTTAAGGCATATCCTGCAAACTTGGAAATAGAAGCTGAAGCTTCAATCAAAGCACATCCATGCTTAAGAGAACAAGGATCTTTCAGTAGTTTCTATGGATGGAAGATTAGCCTCAAGTACAAGATGGCAAATTATAGGACAAAGCTTAGAAACTTGGAGTGCCCAGAACTGAGCATTAATTCCCTCAAGCACAAACCAACTGATCGATATCACCCAGCATATGCTGTCAAAAAACCTAGAAAGGCAGAGGTAAATTTTTGCCCTCCTTATCCGGCTGGAGAGACGCAGGACAGCCTTGAAAGTGAGAGATTGGCATTGCTAACTGAGGTCAAGAAGAAGCATAATGAGCAGTGTAGGGACTAACGCGTTATTAAGTAACGCGTTACAGTAACTACGTTATTATTGTAGTAATGAGCACGGTAACTAGTTATTATGCCAAAATCAGGAACACGTTACTGGGATTTAGATAGGCTCGTTATTCGTTACTTCGTGTGGTGGCATCGCGGAGCTTCCACAGATTCAGTAACATTAGCAAGTGGTGGAGGCCAGCAGGTGGAGGAGGGAAAGGGGAGGCAAGAGGAGAGACCCGAGGCGGTGAACTGAACTTCAGGTAAGAAGTTACGACCTGCAGTCTATCTGGGTCAGATATAAACCAAGTCTGGGTGGAGTTTATTTTCGTTGTGCTGACTTTTTACAGTCAGTTACAATAACTCGTACTGCGTGCTAGCTAGCATGTTATATGTTATTGCTAGCAGTTTCTATACAGCTGGGTGGGTGCTACGGTGTTACTGATAGTGAACTTTATTTTATTCATAGGGTTAGTTAGTAGAGTTGCCAACCGTACCCTAAAAAACACAATCGTCTGGTATTCAGAGAAAATATTACGCGTTTCGTGTTGAGCTGAAAAGGAGCAGTTTGTCCCGGACTTCAGCTACAATGAAAAAGACACAAAGCTGGAGTTATTCTGTGTTTGCTGCACAGCTGCCTCTTCTCCTCTCATTCTCTCTCCTCCCTCTCCTGTTTCTCCTTCAATCATGAAACTGATCAATGATCAGCTGATCGGCTTTTCTCTCTTGTTTGTTTATCGCCCACTTTTGTTGACATGTTTTTAGGTGGAAGCAGAACTTGTGAGGATTACTACTGCTCCACTTGTTCCGAGGTTTCTTGTGCAACTTGACCAATACACTGACCAGCTCAAAAAGTCTTCAAGAAAAAAAGGAGGCGCTGCAGGGAGGAAAATTAGACAAATTTTGGCCCCAGCCACAGCGTTTTTCTGTTCATAGCAAAATGTTATGGTGTTATAAGATCACTTTCAAATGTAAACAGCTAGCTGTAAGTAATTTTGGAATGCAAAAAGATGCTGTATTAGTTTGTCCTTCCCTCTGTTGCTTAATATGGACATATATAATGTGGTGGAAACCCTGCCCACAGGTTAACTATTCATGTCGATGTGATCATTAATTGGTCTTGTGTACATGTCTATCTCTGCAGTGGATATGTCATTCATTTTGCATATAATGTGTCATCCTAAACTATTTCTGTTTTCTCTTTCTGTACCTCTGTCACTCTCTCCAGAATGAAGCTACTGAAAAGAGGAGGGAGTGTGTCCTCAGGGCACTACCTCTTTACCTGAATGAAGACCCAAGCATCCTCTTCAAAGAATACCTGGTTGGTAATTTTAGTGTAGCTTTTATCTGTATTAAACCAAATCTTGAATAACTAATGTTGTCACATTGTTATAATTTGCATGGAATCTGTCTAAAAGATTATTCAAAGTATTGAGATTTAAAGGGTTTCATTGAGAGAGGATGCAAGATGAATGTGTATTTTGTCGCCTTTCAAAAACAAACAATTCTTTCCATGTTAAAATGTTTGCCACTTGAGTTTTTTCCCTATACAGAGGTAAAATAAAAGCTGACAGTGGCAAGTGTTAAATGAGTTCTGTTAAGCTGCTGCAAAAAACTGAAAACTGGCAAGCTGTTTTATTGTCAGACCATAATGTTTGCATGTTTTATTAAAGTTTTATTTGTGATGGTGATATGAATTTGGGAATATTAGTAGACTGTATTATTATTATTATTATTATTATTATTATTACTATTACTTTTTTTTAATCTAACCTGGTGACTGGAACCTGTTTATTTGGTTCTTCACAAATTTGTCATGGGATGCTGTCCAGGATTGTGGCTGTTAAGGTGAACAGTTCATTTAAAGGTTTTGTGGTCAGCCTATTATGTGATCTGAAATGTTTTTTCTTCTGTTTCTGGCAGAGACATTTAATTTAAAATCATTATCTTTATGCTGCATCTGTGTGCACACTACTAGTTACTAACCTTAATGGGCTAATACTGTGTGGTGCAGCTGTTGTTTTCTTAAAAAAAATGTTCAATGAATGTATAAACAAATGAATAAATAAAAATAAATAAAATAAGAGAAATAAGTGGCTTGTACTAAATTCATTTGTGTGGAACCTGTAGATTTATGTAAAACTAATTAGTAAAGCACAAGTTTGCTGAAAATATAATATTTTTATTAATCTAACTTAAATTTAACATTTAAACACCACAAACAAGAAATGTGTTAACAAAACAAATCTAACCTGTAAATACATAATTCATGTCCAAACAACATAACCTGATTTAGGTTTTAATCCTAAGTAGTTTTATAAAATTGGCTCACTTCAAAAGGATTGTGTTACTTTAATGAAAGTTTATTAAATTAGATGACCTAAAGACTTTTGCTTTAAACTAACATTTTAAGATAAAATTTCATGGAACCTGTTGACAAAATAATTTTAATTAAAGTCAACGTTTCATTTTTATTTTAGTGTGGTTTAGCCAGAGATAGCAGGGTGAGAGTCCAGGAAGAAGAGCATGAGCCCTGTGAAAGATTAAAGTAGTCACATCTAACCAAACCTGTCATAGTTTGTACTTTTCAAACCTGAAATTTCGGCACCGGACATAATCCCAGTTTTTGTTGGAAATCTGTCCAAAGCTTTTAAATATCCAAGAAAACCAGCACAAGGATAACGTTCTGACATGAACACTAGTAAAATAAGTAGTTTAGTCTTTATTCAGATACTCGGGAATGATCTGGAAACTCGGTTATTCAAAGGACCTGCCTCTGTGCCTGTTTCAGAGTGAAGCTGCCCTCCAGTCCTCGCAGACCCTCTGTTTCTGTTTGTCTTGGTCTTCCTTCCTTCCTCTCGTTTCAACTTTTTTGCGCATGTGTGTGGGTCGTTTTGGGTCCGGCTTTTCCAGAGACCTGACGGAAACCATATACCGAAGTTTTGCTAGTGAAAGTCCAATTTCTGATTTTAGTCGCTCCCTTCTTTTGAATGTGTGTTTTGTACATCTGGTTACTTCTGAGACCAAATCATGCGGTTAGCCTCTAATACTGAATTGCTTGTGGCTGTTTGGATGACTTTATCATTGCTGGCAATTCTAGTCACCATTGAGACTGTAGATAAAAATATAGTTGAGACAAATGTCCCTTTGTTGACATTCAGAGAGCTGGGCAGGAGGAGGTGATGAATAATAAACATAAACAATCCAAATCCATCAGAAGTTATTACTGTCTGTGGGTGTTTGTAGTCGTCTCGTCACACAGTTGTATTAAAAAAAAAAAAGATATTAAAGTTAACGTACAATGTAAAGCAGAACCACTTTGAAAGTGTCACAGTTCAGAGGCAAGAACACGTCTCGTTTGCTGTGGGCCTTGCTAATACGAAAAATATTGCTACTACTACTAACACTAATAACAAAAGCTTTGTATGAGGTCACTGCAAGCTCTGAAGTCACAGCGAAGTGAGCTAAAGCTAACGGTACACATGATGAGGAGCATCAACAGAGCGGGGGTCATCTAAGCTCACAGCAGACAGTGCAGTGGGAAAGCTTATTCATGATTATGTTTGGAATCATTGCCCGAGTGCGCTCGAGCCTATTATAACCAATACAAAAACATGAATATTCAATGTGAACTGTGCCTTTCCTCTGGATGGCTCGCAGGACGTACTGGCTGATTGTGATACACGGCAGCTGACAATTAGTCCATTTCAGAGGGCCATAACCTGAAGTTTGTGTGCTGCAGCCTCAGACACAGCAGTAATTGGACATTACTCGTGTAAGGAAAGACTAAAAGCTTCTCTGCCGCTCGTCGTGCTGACATCTTTCTTCTTTCTCACATCACATTCTTCTCCATTTCTCTGTGCTGCAGCAGCACTTCTTTAATTGTAACGACCTTTCTAGCAGTGTTAAAAGCAGTTCATAGACAACTGGGCATCACTTTAAGCAACATAGAAAGAAGCTTTTACAGCCCCGTGCTCTCTCTTTCTGTCTGTTCACTGTTAGAGTGAAATGGTCACAGTTTGTGCCCACTGAGCCTTTTTACCCATTTCAGGGTGAAATATATTGTATTTGCAATTTCATGCAGTTGTGTGTCAGTAAAACAGTCATATCATCTTTACGGTCTTTTGTCTTTAGTGACAGATGCTACTGTTTATCTCTATTAATAATGTAAGGGTCCTATAACAACTTGGCAGTTGCTTTGTGTTATCACCATTAAAGCCAAGCTTTAATTTTTAATGAGGAGCAAATAACCTCTCATAGTTTCCCTGTTACTAATGACTATGGGGTTGAATTCCACTAATCCCAGTCAGGCGTAATCAGCTCCCATCATTGCCTTAGGTAGTTTGGATTAGTTTGCTGGACCAGGGATCCATCATTAGTTAATCCCATTGTCTTGGATGAGTCCATACTATGTGGAGTGGAATGAAGGAAATAACATCTTTAGAAGATTTAAGTGAACGAGCTGCTCAAAGCAAAAAAAAAAAGAAAAAAGGTCAACGTCAACATGAAGTGATGAGGAGGGCTGGCTCTGTGATTACCTGCACGCTCTGGTCACTAACTGTTACTGGGCAGGCCATGGAGCTCCTTCTCAAACAGTCTCACTCAGCTTTTTATTAGCTCTATTATAGCTTTTCAAACCTCTTTCTTCGACTCAGCTATGGCTGATTTTGGGGGGCATTGTGGGCCCCTGTGAGTGTCGTCCCGAGCCGGGTGCAGCCTCATTTGCTTGCTGTGTAGAGTTTGTTCAGACTCTTTGACCTCAGCCTGAGGTAAATGGACTGAATCATTATTAACCTTTATTAATCTCAGAGCAAATTATGTATATGAAAGGTTCTTATAAAGCATGTTTCTACTCCACCTGAGCATCTGAGGATCTTATAAAAGATATTTCATTAATACAAACATTTTTTTTTCTGTGCTTTCCATTAAACATTCACACACATCCACACTCCAGTGTGTGCATCATATTAGATATTTGGCATGCAGACCGGAGCAGCCTGAGAACGAACCCCCAAACCTCTAATTAGTAGCTGACCTGCTCTACAGTTACTCAGCAGGTAGGACGTGGTCGCTGGTTGACCTACAGTGACTCATGTGCTAAGCTGTTACATTTTTTTCAGCCGTGTTGGATGACGGTTGTTGGAGACGTTCTCACTGAATGTTATATGTGAGTGATGCCCACACGTCTACTACTTTTCAGTATATACTATGGAACTAATAGTATAACTGGTCTAATAGAAAATATGTAACAAATATAAAACATAACATTCCAGTGCAGGTTAAATTACTTTCCCAAAAGCTTCCATTGACCTGTGAGCAGTAAAAGGGCTCTAATGAATGTTTCATTTTGAGAAGCTTCACAGGAGCAGCCATCACCACACAGATTTCAAAAGCTTTATAAAGTAAGAAAATACTATACACCATAGAGTCTCTTATGTTTTAGTCTTTGTCTGGGTTCCAATAACACAAAAAAAGAGATGTGCTTTCTTAGGACGTGTCCAAACAGAAACTGTGTCAAACTATTGAAAGAAGCAGCACTTTGATTGCAGACCTGCAAGACCTGCAGCTGTGTCAGACTAATTCTGGTGCTGGTATAAAGTGATCACTGAGTCATACCACACATCTGGGGGAGTCCAATAGCTGTTTCTGCTTATTTAATAAAAAACATCTCAGATATTTATATGATGGTCGTCTAATCTCCTGTCACCAATCTGACGGGTTCCCTGAATGCCATCTCATTCACAGCTAGTGACACAGCCTCACACAGCATATCACTCACAGTGATGAGTTCTCTAGTTTATGCTGTTTTCAGTTTCACAGTCGAAGAGCAGTCCCTGAAAACCTGTCACCATGTCTTTGCAGGTGCTATACACAAAACAGACCAATGATGAAGACGATAGACAAATCGGTGAAATCAATTAAATTTAAAGGAATCAAACAAATGAGTGAGCATCTGACTGAGACACACACAACTTTCCAGTTAGCTGCTGTGTCAGTGTGACTGGGCCCAGTCAGCAGCCTGCTGATGAACACTGATGGAAGTAGAATCAGGCCAAACTGGGACAGAGACGAAGGAGGAAGTAGAGGAAGTGCAGTAGAGCGCTTTAATTACTACATTCCGCACTTCAACCCTTTGCATTTGCTCTTTGTTCTCATCAAACACAAAAATCTTCGTCACCAAACATAATGAAGCCATTTTGAAACACTCTGGCGTGTGTGTGCAACAAGCGAGGCTGCTGACGAACCTCCTCGACTCTACATTTCCACTGATCTAAGCTGGTTATCATTGATCTTTCCTGCTCCGATTAGATTGGTATCGATGTGCCAGTAGCACAGATGGCCACACCTACAGCCAGGGTCATGCTTCAGAACTAAAATTGAATCGAAATACTAATACATTTTTTATGATCGAACAGCATGGAGGTTTGGAGCCGAGCAGCGAGTTGCAGAGAATATCCAGTTAGCATTAGGAATGAGAGCTTACTGCCAGCAGTTAGGAGTCTGCACTACAACACTCACGAACACTCACGAACACTCACAGACAAGCGTTTGGATGTTCACCACCCAAACACTGCAACACAGCCTCACCCGACTGAGGGTTTGATCCCAGGCAAAAAGAAGACATTACAGTATATTTTAAGTGTCTCTGAATAAATAACAACTGCTCTTCCATGTTTTCAGTGCTCTTCTTCACCCAAACTCTCAAGTTCCTCCCTTTAAACAACCCCCCTGTCTGCTGATAAACAACATAGTGAGGGGGAATATGTACAAGCTAATCTTTTTGAGGAAAAGGCCAATATAACTAGCTGTAAATAATATTTTGTTGAAGCTATTGCTAAATAAAAGATACCCAAGTCTTTACTGGGATATTTTCACCCCAACAAGCTTGGCAGGGCTGAAGCACCCACTTCTTTTTTATGTTGCTGAAGGGATGGGGGCGGGGTGGAGTCGAGAAGTGAAAACAAGAAAGAAAAAAGGTGGATGGATAGATAGGTACCTAGATAAAGAGAAAGAGGCAAAGAGTGTGCAGTGGTGTGGCGGATGCAGGCAGAATTAAAGAGGCTTTTTTGTGGCGTTTAATATCCATTCATTGGCCGGACTGCTGACACAGTGAGAGCACTGCGTTCACGATTTATAGCCACTTCTAATGGGCATGCCCAGAACCAAAGGACTGCAGTCAGCACATTCTCCCCCTGTGCACACAGACACACTTGCAAAGACAGCCAGCTGCACACACACACACACACACACACACACACACACACACACACACACACACACTGTGGTAGCTGTGCAGTAGATTGTATCAGTTAACTCGCTAATCCTGGAACATACAGATCATTTGACTCAGTGTAACAGACACACAGGCACACTGACCTGGCCAAGTGGGGGTCTCCATGTACGTCCAAATGGTCAGAGAGAAGAGGCGTTCGCTGCCCTGTTAGATAAGCAGAAAAACAGAGAACAGGCTTAGCCATAGCAACACATTCTAACACATCTTGTAGCAAACATACGCGTGGCACAAACACGGCTCACAAGGCTGATGTCTAATGTCAGACAGCACGGGTCAATACGTCAGCACAGCAGCACTTTGAAAGGAGAGGAAATCTTTTCTCCTGGTGTGTGTGTGTGTGTGTGTGTGTGTGTGTGTGTGTGTGTGTGTGTATTCAACATTACACAAACAAAAATACGCAAACACACATCAGATGGTAATTTAGTATACCTGAGTATACTGGACAAGTATTCACACAGTATGAGACAGGGTATCTTGTGTCCTGTGTTTTTATACTGACTGGGATGAATTAAGCTGGGTTAAGTATTCCCAGAGCTCACTGTATTAGTTTTCTCTAAAACTTCTCAGTTTTACAGTTTTTATTCTCCTTGTCGTGACACAACTGTTACTTTCATTGAAGAACGGGATCGTGGTGCCTGCAGTGAGACCTAGAGAGTCGAGGGAGCTTAAGCTGTCTCTTGTCGTAATGGGCAATGTTCAGTCGCTACCAAAAACAATGGAGGAGCCAGGAGTCAGAAGGAATATTGGGAATGTAGCTTGATGTGCTTCACAGAATCAGGGATGCACCAGGAAATTCCCGATGACAATGCATCTGTGGAAAGCTTCCACACTGTTCGGGCTGATAGCGCTGCGAATGGTAAGTAGAAAGGAGGGGGCAGGCTTGATGCTTTTGTTAACAACCGGTGGTGTAGCTGTAACAGTCAAAGAACAGATTTGTTGTCTGGACACTGGATTGTGCGCTCTTGGCTGTATTATTTGCCCCTGTGATCTTGGTGGTTGTCTGTGTTCCTCCCCCTGCTAACTCCACAGCTGCATGGGACCTTCTCCACTCTGCCATAGCCCGGTTACAAACCATGTCACCTTGGACACAACGGTGCCAACTTTCACACAGTACATGGTCTGTCCCACCAGGGGGAGAGAATTTTAGACCTACTGCATGCTAATGTCAAGGACACACACAGTTCCTCCTACCTCCCCCACTGGGTAGGTCAGGTCACAGCCTGATTCACCTCACCCTGCTACGTGTCTATGAAGAGGGAGCCTGTGAACATTAGGAGATGGTCAGAGGAGGCCTTGGCAGAACTACAGGGCTGGGACACACTCTGTGAGCCTCACGGTGAGGACATGAGTGGGCTTACTGAGTGTATCACTGATTACATAACCTTCTGCACCAACTCCATTGTTCCAGTTTGGACTCTCCATGGTTGCTAAAATAATAACCTATGGGTGACTAATGAGATCATAGGGCCTTCAGAGGGGGCAATAGAGTGGAGGTGAGAACGGTTCAGGTGTTATTGAAGGGCATGATCAGTGAGACGAATAATCATTTTGAGAGAAAGCTAGAGAGGAAACTCAGCATGAGAGAGGTGTGCAGTGGCATGAAGACCATCATTGGATTCACTAACAGCAGGGGAGTTGGGGGCAGACCAAACGAGTTGAATGTGTTTTTCAACAGATCCAACACTGCAGGTAATGCTCACCCCCCCTATTAACTTACCTGTAGTCAGCCTCCGATCCGCAGCTACTCCACTGCGTCTCTGTGAAAGTCCTGACACCCCTCCCTCATTTGTCACTTTCACTCACAGCCAGGTTCGAAGACAAATGAAGGCAAGTCTGCCCCCAGTTTTGTGGAGTCTTTCAGAAATTGTTCTGCCTGGGTCTACAGAGGGCCCAAGTGCTGTGGAAGACATCAGGCCTCGTCCCTGTACCAAAGATGCCACGTGCCAGTGGCCCCCAGGATTACAGGCCTGGGGCACTGACTTCCCACGTCATGAAGACCCTGGAAAGACTCATCATTAGATTCGACCTATAGTCCGGCCACATCAGAGTCCCCTTCACTTTGCTTACGAGTGCTACTGTAGAGTTGAAGACACCATCGACCATCATTTGCCTTCTCAATCATCTACACCCATCTGGACCAGCTGGCGAGCACTGCGAGGGTCATGATCTTTTACTTTTCCAGCGCATTCAGCACCATCAGGCCGACCCTCCTGGGTGATAAGCTAACAGGGATGCAGGTGGATGCTTCTCTGGTGTCCTGGATTGTTGATTACCTGACAGGAAGACCACAATATGTGCGTCTTCAACATTGTGTGTCTGACAAGGTGATCAGCAACACAGGGGCACCACAAGGGACCGTCCTCTCCCACTTTCCTCTTCACCCTCTACACCACAGACTTCACCCACTGCACAGAGACCTCCATCTTCAGAAGTTTTCTGATGACTCTGGTGTTGGATGCATCAGTAAGGGCTATGAGATGTAGTACTGGGCTGTGGTCGACTCCTTTGTCAAGCGGTTCGAGCAGAATTATCTGCAGCTCAACGTGGCAAAGACCAAGGAAGTGATTGTAGACTTTATAAGAATCAAGAAACCTGCGACCCTTGTTTTAATTCAGCGAGTCGATGTGGTTGTTGTGGAGGAGCATAAATGCCCAGTAAACTGAACTGGACTGGACTTTCTTAAGGTAGTATCAGAGACGCAGATTTTTCCAAGATAAGGAGAATGCTGGACAATATCCCCCCTTCCTGACATGCATGCTAGCCTCAGGAAAACCTTCAGTGAGAGACTGAGATTTCCCAACTGTCCCACTGAATGACACAGGAAATCATTCCCGCCTGTGGAAACTTTTATTGGAATTTCTCTCAGCAATCACAAAGCTTTATGTTTGATAACATGGGCACCTCAACTTCAACCATATATATTTAGTTTGTGTTATATACTGCATTATTTACAACTGAGTTGTTTGTATATATGAGAGCATTAGCACTTTCTATCACAGCTCGGTAATAAATGGGTAATAGTAGGGTAACAAGAAAGAAACAGGAATGTAATAATGTGGTAATAAGTTATTACCACGTTATTACCTCTGGTAGTTTCTGTGTAATAAGCAGGAAACAGCTGCAAAATGCAAAACTGTCTGTTTCTATTTAACTGTCCGGGGTCCACGGTATAATCTGCCATTTTTGACTACTTTTAATTTTACATTTCACCTTTAAAAACTATTTACCTCACCTTGTTTGGTGTCGTTCTTTTCAGCTCAACCTCACATGTCTGAATTTACATTTATTTTTTCCATTTTGACATACTATATTAACACAATTCATCTAAAATCAGAGATAAAACATACAACCAGAGTAGAAAAAGTTATATTTTTTTACTGTAAAAACCACAAACATATACAATAAATCCTTTTCGTATCTTGAAATGCAAAATAAATTGTAAATTTTAAAAACCTTTGTACAACCTTTGCTGCTATTTACCTAAAAATACAGCCAATGCATTAAAAACAACAACATTTCAAACAGTTTACAGAACAATCAGATTACAGTACATACCCGAGCATCCAGCTCCGCACACCGAGAACCACCAACGCATGTTTAGAGGCAGCAGCCAAGCAAGATAGTATCACAGAAGAGTGCATTTTGTTAGTGTTAATAGTAGGGAGACAAGAATGTAATGTCACTGAGTCTGCCAAGCAAAGACTCAGAGCCTTGGCCTGCCGCTTGATGTGGTATACCCGAGAAATAGAAGGCACATGGTTCTCCAGAGAACCAACCAAGGTGTTCTCACAGTGGCAGGGGAACAGTATCAGCACAGCACCACCAAGGCTGGAGACAGAGCAATACTGCAAGATTGTATGGGAGAAGCACGCAACCCACAACAGTATTGTCTCTAGATGCAGAAAAAACGTTTAACAGAGTTAACTGAAAATTTTTATTAACATCAGGAGGGCAGAGGAGGAAGAAGTGGATTCAGAGGCTGAAAGAGCATTAAGCCATGATGACCCGGAGAGTGTCATTCTCCTAGTACTATTGATGTTTAGCCGTCACCAAAGCTAGTTGTTTAGCTAGTGAAGTGGTAAGCGTCTGAACTAGTCTACTTACTCTGTGGTGTCTTTTGGTTGGAGCCTTTCTGTGTGGAGTTTGTATAGGTTCTCTCCAGGTACTCTGGGTGATTCTTAACGGCTGTCTGTCCGTGTTGGCCCTGCGACAGACTGCGATACATCCAGGGTGTACCCCGCCTCTCACTCTATTACAGCTGAGACTCCAGCCTCTGCGACCCTGATAACATAGAGTGCTCCATAACCACACTATGTCGGAGGCGGTGGAGTGTTTCAGTCACACCAATCTGACCGACCACTTCCAACTGCCACTTGTTTCTCTCCTGCACGGAGCACTCATTAACAGTGTTGGGCAAGTCACTTTGATAAAGCAATTAATTATAGTTACTAGTTACTTCTTCAAAAAAGTAACTGAGTTAGTGACTGAGTTACAAGATTCTAAAAGTAATTAATTACTTGTAACTATTGCGTTACTTAAAAAAAATGTTTACCACTCTGGGGTTCAGGTTATAATTGGCCATTTTTAACTACTTTTGATGTTTCCTCCACATTTCACCTTTAAAAACTATTTATTTGCCGTGTTTGGTATCATCAGCACAACCTCACGTGTCTGAATTTATAGTTTTGTGTTCATTTTTACTGTATTAACACAATTGATCTAAAATCAGACATATAACGTAAAATCCGAGTAGAAAAAGTGATATTTCTTTGCCTCATTGTTCTGACACACAACACAAAACTATCCACAACACTACACGTCAACTACACAAGACAGCACATTAAGTACACACTCCAAACACTGTTTGGCTGTTTTTTGTTTGTCTTTTTGGGGGTTTTCTTTGCTCATAAGCAGAGGTCTCGCTGCGCTGTCCTTAGACAGTAAAAGTGACGGAACTATTGAGGTAAAAACGCCGCATATATATTGTTTATCATGACTCTGGTTTTACGTGGCCGATCAACACAGTTTATAAGCTGGTATATGTCACCTTGTTGCTTTGTCTTTAAGTGGTCATGTGATTGTCTTACCACGACTCCTTTATTCTTCCTCAGTCAAACAGCAGCACTCGTGCGATTGTTTTGCCTCCTTAGCTCCAGGTGTTGTGCCAAAAAGTGATCATCGGGCAGAAAGTGATTGCCGTCCGCGGGAGCGCGCACAGCTGCTTAAAGATGCAGCGTCCAGGTTACTTACAGCTACTTCCGTGCAACTGATATAAACTGCGGTAACCTGAACACAGCTACTAACGTAACCACATTTTCTTGTTAGTAACTGTAACGGCGTTGTAACGAAAGAAATAGTAATTAGTTAGATTACTCATTACTGAAAAAAGTAACGCCGTTACTGGTAACGCCCTTATTCCCATCACTGCTCATTAAACACTGACTACAGTACTTCTGCTGTTCAATAGTTCAGGAGATTTCATTTTAATTGCTCTGAAAGCATGGGAGTAATTTCAGTTGTGCACATACTACCTGATGATGCTGATACTAATGACTGATTTATCCTGCATCGTTTCTCCTTTCGATGGTCTTTTTCAGACACCACGATGTTTGTGTAATTTCCAGATCACTCTGCTTTATCCTGATATTCCCTAATTATCTTATAGTTGCAAAGAGCTGTCAACTATAATCAGCAAGTCTGACTGGATTCCACCAATTTTCAGGCAGCACTTATCTCACCATGGTGTAAATGACTCCTCATGCTGATCTAGGTGTATCCATGGGGTTTACCAGATGGCAAATGAAGCTCCACTGCAGGACCGCGATAAGAGATCAGGGACTGCTCCCATACTTGGGTAATATTTGATGGGATGAGCTGTGGTTGAAACCTTGGGATGTCATTGTACTTCTCCATAGAGAGGGCATTAAAGAAGGGAGGGTATCAAAATGCCACTGAGTTGGCGGAGCACAATGGCAATGTGCATACTTCAAACCAGACTAACAGACAAGGACAATTTAGCTGAAGATGAGTGAAGAAAAAAGGACTTCTTTTATGCAGTGGTAAAACTGGACTGGGACATGCTGCACTGCTAAAAGACTGAGTGGTGAAAATAAGCAAAGACATTATACTGGAACGTGCACACAGTAAAGGTTCTGTGACATTTAACGAAAACACCAATTGTGTTGTTTCAAAGAACATTTATCTTACATGGTGCTGAGAAGACAGACACACAACCCTTCACCATCTTCTGCGTCTCTACTTTCCTGGTAAGCAGCAGCCTGTAGGAACACTGTGAGGATTCTCTTTCACCTACAAGCACATTTTAATCACCTGTCTGTGTGAGTCTGTGTGTGTGTGTGTGTGTGTGTGTGTGTGTGTGTGT
>NW_005187681.1:179019-184424 GCF_000239375.1 Pundamilia nyererei | reverse complement strand
TGTGTTTCTGTGTGTGTCTGTGTGTTTCTGTGTGTGTCTGTGTGTGTTCTAAAAAGAGTCCTTAAGGTTTATTCTGATGAACCAGCTACACTGACTTTTTTATTTCATACCCCCCAAAATGTTCACACTTCCTGCATTTCCTTTGTCCATCTACACAAATAACAATAAACGTATTTGTGTTTGCATCATAAATTGTGAGTCCACAGCACTCCTGAGACTGAACAGATGCAGCCTGGACAGAGGCTGGTAGGTATACATGTGACAGATTATAAGAGTGTAGGACATGTTTAAGCCATTACAGACATTTAAACCTTTTCCTGATTCAGTTTAAGCTGTGAATATTTACTCAGTAATCTTATGCTGCGCTAAAATTAGTTGCATTATCTGAGAGACGTTGATGGGAAATATATGACTTGTACTTCCTGACTTTGTTCTGTCATTTGAGCCAAAAGTTGAAGCTCTGAAGTCCGAATATTGTGTCATTGTGAAGGACAGCGGGATTGTAACCCATTTATGTTTCAAGTATGCACTGTCACTGTAATATGTCTGTGTGTGATACATCTAGAGCTGAATGGAGAAATGACCGAGGACCTGTGGTAATGAGCTTCCCTCGTGAGTTTCATGCTTACAGACATTACACGTGTTGTTAGGTTACTTTAGTAAGTCTGACTGTTTTTGGCCTCTGGTTGCCTCGTTGACACAAATGCTGTGAGACTGTAGCAAACGCCCTGACCGATGACTGCAGTTGCCGTCGATGTTGCTGATCAAAATCTGGAATTATGCTGTGTATTATTTTTAAATTTACTCGTGTGTGTGTGTGTGTGTCTGACACAATGTGAGATTGTCATGACCTGCCAGTGGCTCTCCTGGGATGCGGTGCTTTTCTGGTCCGCCATGGCGGCGGCTGCCTTCACCTGTTCTGCACACCCACCTGTGGCTCATCACAGCTCATGAACACCGACCGCACTTAAGGCCTGGTTGGAGTGGTGTTCCTCACTGAAGCGTTGTACTGAGTAGTGTTAGTGTAGCCCGGCTCAGTCCCTCGTGTTCTCCCGGTGTTCCTGAGTGTTTTTCTGACGTCTGTCTCCACCTCCCCTGTATGGACCTTCCCTGGAGCCTTCTCGGCTGAACGTGAGTGAAAGTGATCACGGTGTTGGAGTGGACGATGTGAATTCTGGATTCAGACTGTGTGAAGTGGAGGGTGAGCGTGTGTTCCCTTTCCCCAGCCCTTGGAATCCCCGGAGCCCTCTTCTCTCTTCCTCATCGTATGTAGATATCACTGGTGTTGTAAATAAACCCACTTGTCTGACTGCACAGTTTAGAGTTCTGCCTTTTGAGTCCAGCACCAGCAAACGTGACAGAGATGGTGTTACATGCTTTCACATGGATGTTACTGTACTCTCCCCAGATGACAAAGTGATTGAGTTTGTGGGAATAAGTCTGATCCTCACAGACCTACAAGCCCCAAAGTACCTGTGACTGATCTAACAGCACAGCCCCAGAGGTCCTGGGTTCATGCTTTGAAAGGGTGAAACCTGATAGAAAAGAAATGAATGAATGCAAAATAAATTACTTTAACATGCATGTGTGTGATGGGTGGATGTAAACCTCTGACCACAGTTCTATATTCCACACATCCCCCTTTATTTATAAAAACATCAGGGGTGAGCAAAGTGCTGTTCAGTAAAAGCGAACATGAAGGGCAAACAGGCCAAAGGGTAAAAGGCACCGTGAAGTGAAACAATAAAGGAGGATGTAACGATTTCTAACATCAGACACCGATGTTAGAAATTTAAGAACAGGAAGTGAACAAGCCTGCAAAATAACTGCATATTGTTCCACATATTTGGAGCCCCAACTGAGAAAGCTCCATCCCCTCTGAGTGTGCACGGCATGTTTGGAACATCTAGAAGCATCTGGTCTCCTGAGCCCTGAGAATCAGATGCAGCAGTTTAGGTAGATTAAATGGGCACGGCCATTAAGAGATTTGTAGTTCGTTTACTCTGGTCCCAACAAGCTGCCGACTTTGTAAACTTGGAAGAGCTGTTGGAGAACACAGAATTTACTTTGACATGGCTGCTAGCTGCTGTCCCGTACAGACTGTGGTCCACACCACTACAGGGCTGAAAACAGCCTTAAAAGTAAATAAAAGGATTTTGAAATGGATTGACTGGATGCAGTGATGTGTGCTTCTGATAAAAAAGTGCATTGCTGTATTTGAGACATTATAAAGGCTGGATAGAGAACACACCAGTATGTTTCAACTCCAGGATTGGAGCCTTGTGGTCCCGCCAGGGGAGGGCAGCAGAGGTGGAAGTAAGGTCAACTATGCTGACATAGAAACTTCTATCAGAGAGGAAGAACATGAACCACTGGACAGCTGAACCTGGTGCTCCAGCCTGGAGTGCAACAGCATGACGAGCACAGTCATCACTGTTCCAAAGATCTGGACCAGTTCCATCTATTTTGTCAAACTTTAGACTCATCTCCACCTAAACTCTGAGTTTGCTCTATTAAGGGTTTTTAATGATGATGTTATAGTAACTACGTGTTTTTGGTACCACACTAGAAGTCAAACTCTTATTAATAATGAGAAGAATAAAAAGGCCAAGGGCAGAAAAACCTGCTCCAGGGTCAGGGTTAGTCTGCTGGCTTTGTACACGGACAGAAAGACAGACCACCAAATCAAAAGTCTTTCACCTTAATTTTCTCCAGACAACAAGAACACCTTTCATTTCACGTTAGCATTTAGCTCTGCGTCTGTGATGCTTCCTCCAGCCAGGTGAGCTGGTGGTGAGAGCAGGGACAAAGCAGAGAGGAGTCGATGACCAACCGCACTGATGCACTCAGTCACCTGTCAGTGATTTAGGAAAGTCGACATATTGGCTTCTGTGTGTATATAAAAGTGATGACAGGCCTTTTCACACACTCTGTTTCCAGAGTCCAGAGGAAAGTTCTCCCAGCATCAGATCACGTTGGATCAGGCGGTACAGTTTCATTCATTCTAACATGAAACACCCAGTCCAGCTTCAGTGCATGCTGCCATTAAGGACAAGGAAGAAGAACAAATATAGATTCAGAAATCATCAAGCAGATTTTTAAGTGTTTACATTTTTCAGCTTAGATGTGGTGGAATTAGTCGAATGCCCTTAAAATGCTACTTTGTGTCTTTTCAGATAGAAGAAAGCCCTCGAGCACGGGGCGATGCTCTGTCTACTGAGCGGCTCTCTTTTATTTTCCCGTGGCTGCATTTCCCATCTTCACAGTTGACTGTCCGTACTTTTTGAATACCCGGTGTATGCAGAATGGCCGTCTCACTTCTCACTCTCGTTTATTGTGCCAGATACACATAAAAACTTGATTGTAGCCGTATACTGCAGTATGCTTGGCTGTGTGTTATGGCCACTGATCTTTATGGCTTGCAAAGGAGCAAGACCTCAGCCTCAGCAAAACTCTGGCTGCACACGCATTCATGCTTGTGGTGCATGTGTGTGTTTCCCACAAGTTTCCAACAACACCACCGCCGCTTGTCCATCTGCATGCATCCTCCCAGGGGACGCATAATAGGAACATTTAAATGAGGTATGCATAAATGGATGAAGCCTTTCTCACATTACATGCAAGGACCGTGTGTGTTTTCCTGGTTGCATGTGCTTTATTCTCTCTTCTACATGGCTGGTGATGGCAGTTTGGTAATTGAACATGAAATGCATGGAAGGAAAAGGAAGAAAGGGTGGTGGAGAAGGTAAGAGATGAAAAGAAAGGCAGAAGTTGAAGGAGCCAAATACAATTAACCCCTGGAGTAAGTCAGGGATTAGATGTGCTGTAAACAACGAGAAGAGAGAAAGAAAGAGGCAGGTGATAACGGTGAGACTAAAGACTAATGAGATAAAATTACATTAAGCTATCACACGTGAAACTAGACGTGCTGCTTGTGTGTGTGTGTGTGTGTGTGTGTGTGTGTGTGTGTCCACAGATCTGTGGATCTTATGTGAGTGGATCCCCTTCTTTTCGTAAACACCTAAATGGCTCTGGGTGTGTGAGGTAAGCTGCCGTCTCTGAGACGGTGAACTCTATTTCACGGGTTAGTGCTACAACGAACAACAGCATCTAGCCTTTTGGCATCATAAAGCACAGCACTGCTCGCTCTCAATCTCACAAATACTGTTTGTCCATTTTTAGTTCCATCTCAGCGCTGCTATCTCCGGCAAATCCAAAGCTTCAGGCCACGAGAGGACTTTCTCCAAACAATAACCCCAGCCAGATGAGAGGTTTTCTGTAGCACTCCTGGCTGCTCCCAGGGCCAGTACCTGCTATGTCTCCCTGGACTTTCCAAGACACAAAAGATGGCATGGCACAGACACAGGAAAGCAACACAACGCAGTTTACAGAAGCACAAATACACTAACCAGCCACACTCTGGGGAGCACTATCATTGGCTCTGTGGAGGCCAGTCCAAGACTAATAGTGCTGCAATCCGTGTTTTTCTATCCACATCTTGAGATTTTTGTTTTTCGCCTGTATGATTCTTTGGTTTGGTGATTAACCAACAAAAGAAGAAGAAAACATTCATATAAATGTGCTTGAGAACAGACGGTCAGGTACAAGGACTACAAAAAAACTGAACAAAAAGCAGGCAATGTCCAACTCCAAAGAAAAACACACACAGTTTAAACCCGATGGCGTGCACCCTGCTGTTTGCGCTCGACAGAGGAGGACGCACTTACACATCGACCTTCACTGTTTCCAAAGAACTTCAGCTAAAACTGCTGAGCTGAGAATAACCGAAGCTAGCATTATCAGCTTGTGTCAGTGGTGGAAGGGAACAATGAAAGACTAATGGGTCAGTTGTAAAATAAGTAAGTGTAAGTTTGGGTGTGTGCATATGCATCTCTATGCACTTTTGTATTTATGTACCAGTCTCCTAGAGGTTCTTAGCGTGATGCAAACTCAGACTAATGTAAACCATGAATCAGTGCACCGCTGAAGTGGCTGCTCAGGCTAAGCTGCTAGCATACAGTAAGGAAGGCATTACAGGAGACTGCTGGTGTTATAGATGGAGGGAAAGGACCTGATAGCTACATGCCTGCCTTTCTAGCATCCTCGTCATCACAGTGGAATATGACATGACCCACGAATACAGGAAGGGATACGTCTGCTCACTGGCTTTATTCTGAGTTATCATGCATGATTATTTCCAGAGATGTTACTGATGTTTAAAGAAACTTTAAGCTAAAATCAAACTAGATCTGTCTAACAGGCTGATAGCACTGACTGTTAGCAGAAACAAACAGAAATCCTTCAAACCAAAGGGGACAGGAAGAGACTGAACAGGGTGATCCGAAGGGCCAGCTCTGTTCTTGGATGCCCTCTGGACCCAGTGGAGGTGGTGAGTGACAGGAGAA
>NW_005187681.1:174383-177333 GCF_000239375.1 Pundamilia nyererei | reverse complement strand
GTCACAGGGGGTGGAGCCTATCCCAGCTACCACAGGACTAGAGGCGGGGCACACCCTGAAGAGGTTGTCACAGGGCTAACACACAGAGACAGACAACCATTCAAACATTGACATCAGTTAACCGAATCCCACTGACTGCATGTTTTTGGGAGGAAGCCGGAGTACCCAGGAGAACCTCACGGTGGACCTGAACTCAGGAGCTTGTTGCTGTGAGGCAACAGTGCTAACTGCTTTTATTATAGGGATGGGCTTCCCGAGCATGTGTAGGAATATTCTGTGGTGTACGGTCATCCACAACCAGCTGAACCCCTGCTACATCTGTGTGTGTGTGTGTTAGTCAAAGCAGTTAAATAGTTTATAAAAGGCTGAATGTGAAAAACAGGAAACAATAGAGAAGAAAATGCAAGTAACAAATCAACACTACATTGGTCTTTCTTCCAGCTGCCAGTTTGAGCTGCTGCTTGTAGAGAACAAACGCTCCACGCTGTCGTTCATTTCTGCCGCTGTAAACAGGAATTAGAGAGTTTGCAGGCCTTCACTGGGAAACAGGCGAGAACTACAGTTTCAGTTAATCAGCTGATGGACCTGTAGCCCTGGCACAAATGTAAGTTGTAAAGTCAAACCTTTTCTACTTTATACAACACGCCTCATTCACACAGGCACTTTCTTCTTCATGTAAATGTTTTCTGTTTAACATCACACACTGGTGGATGCATCAGAGTAACATGTGGTTAGTATCTGGCCCAAAAGTATTTGGGATGCTCACTGGAGTAGAACGGACTCGAACCACCAACCTTCCAGTCCATTCTCCCTCCTGTGTGTTTCAGTGTGTGCATGCGGGTGCACGGAGATTTCTCTCTGCAACATGATCGGTGCACATAAACAGCCTCATCCTGCTGACCATCGCAAGAAGACTGACAACAGGAAAACACACACGCACACGTATGCACGCACACAGACACACACACACACAGACACACACACCCTGGAGTTACTCGTCCTGCTGCTTTATTGATTCTGAGATGACACCAGAGTCTCTGTCATGGATCTGCTGCTCGCCTGGTTTGCTCATAGAGAAAGAGGCAGAGAGACCCCCAGAGGCTCTGAGGCTGACTGGGAACTGTGTGCAAAACCATACAAACCCAGTAACTGCTGCATCTCACAGTCTGAACTGAAATACGAGGATACACGCGTACACATTTTTAACAACGTCGAGCGATGACTGCATCGTCCCCAAATACAGTAGACTTTTCCTTTGCTGCTGTTACCTTCCTGTGACCACATGAGCAGCAGGGCAGAGCTCACACAGCACACAGACATGCTGCTGTAAATCCGGAGGCTGACACATCAGGTAAATATTGGGTTTTATTCCAAAAGTCATCTCGTTCAGGTAAGGCAGCATTTCATTCAAATGGAGCAAAAATCTCATTCCAAAACAATTTAGCAAAATGCTAACAGGACAAAATCAAATTGTTTTTCGTTTCAAATATTATTGATATTTCTACATCAGACTTTGCTGAGCCTTGGTGGGTCTCACTGATAGCTCAAAGGTGATAAATCACTGGACAGGTAATCTGAGAATAAAGCTCTGACTGACAGCACGTGAATGCATGTGAACGCGTTGGACTTAATCTGAATATTAACGTTAGTGCTAAAAGCATAAAAAGAACCAAACTGAACTGAACTATTTGATTTACAGCACACTGTTGTAAGTAGTCGATATACTGTTTGTCCATGCTGCGGCTGCCAGCGACGGCGTGGAAGCCGCCGGCGGTGTAGCAGCGGCTGCAGGGCCAGCAGGTGCGGGAACCCCTGGCTGAGGAGTGAGAGAGCTCACAGCTGGCTCTGAATGTTGTGACTGCAGGTCAGGGAGCTGAACAGGATGATAAATGAGTGACTGGGCCAGAGACTGGATAGGAGATTGGGCAACGGGCGACTGAACTACAGGAGACTGGATGACAGACTGAACTGACTGGAGGACATTTTAGCATGTTCGCTGAGGCCTGGCTCCTGGCTCAAGAGTTGGCAGTTCATTTTGTAATCCGGAAGGTTGCCGGTTCGAGCCCAGGCTCTGACAGTCTTGGTCATTGTGTCCTTGGGCAAGACACTTCACCCGTTGCCTACTGGTGGTGGTCCGGCAGCCTCGCCTCTGTCAGTGCGCCCCAGGGCAGCTGTGGCTACAATGTAGCTGCCATTAGCAGTGTGTGAATGTGTGTGTGAATGGGTAAATGACTGAATGTTGTGTAAAGCGCTTTGGGGTCCGTAGGGACTGAGTAAAGTCCACCACTAAGTAAAGTGTTATACAAATACAGACCATTTACTGTGTGGATTTAAGCCTTTAGTTCTCTTAAATTCTTTCCCTTCACATTGTTTGGCCGTCATCTATCTGTCAGTGTTAGCTTGTCACTAGTTCACTTTAGCTTTCCTCTAAGGAGCTTGGAAAGAAAAGCGTCTGGACTTCTTTAAGTTTCTTGAAGACGTTTCTTCTCTCATCCGAGAAGCTTCTTCAGTTCTAAGACCAAGCGGTGGACCGTCTGAGGTCCTAGTGGGCGTGTCCCTTCAGAGGGACATTGGCCAACTACTGACCATGTGCCTAAACACATGAGCCTCATGTGAGGCACGTTTTGCTTGAACTGAGTTTCACATTCAGCCCTGAGATCCTGTGAGATGCCATCCTCCACTTAAAATGCTGCTTGCTATAAAAAGTGATGCTGAAGAGATGCAAGTGTTTGTAACCAACAGATGATGGGCCAATGGAGAGGACATTACACATGTAGGTAAAAGAGACCTGCTGCTAATGACGCTCTACAGGAAAGCAGAAAAACATCCCTCATCACTGTAAATATTCAGGTTATACTTTTAAGAAATAAACTCAGTGGGTTAGGGTTCATAAATGTTGAAATCCCAGGAGTAATAAAACCTCACACAGGCTGCAGAGTGTAATCAGCAA
>NW_005187681.1:167647-174228 GCF_000239375.1 Pundamilia nyererei | reverse complement strand
TATGGAAAACAGGAAAGGAGCTAGTAGATCCCAACCATGGCTCTGTGCATCATCTGTGCACCTGTCCAACATGGGGCGTGACTCGTGCTCATGCTTTGGTGGAAGTACCACAGTGCAGTTATTTCACACACACACACACACACACACACACACACACACACACACACACACACACACACATAGATGTGTGTGTGTGTAAAACTTCTGAGACGCAGGAGCACACACCTGCCTGGAAACAATGGTGTCTCATAGTAAATAAAACATGAAGTCCCTGTGTCTGTGTCCCTGGAGAGTTTTTCTGTTTCTGTTCGAGACAGTCTGCTCTCTGCCTCGTTCTCTCTTCGACTCTCTTTCTCAGGTTACTTCCACTCAACGTAATCTTCTGCCACAGATGCAAACGAATTAAAGGATTGCTACTGTATCAATACAAAAGGCATTTTCACATGACATACAGTCTGCATTTGATTGCATTTCATTCTTACTTTCTAGTTTTATTTTACATTCATGTTTTTGTATGAGATGACCTGCATTTCCATTCATAACAACAAAAGTTGGAATGATGTAGTTAAGAAAAAAAATGATAAATAACTCAAAATATGTCTTATATTTTAGATTCTTTAAGCTAGCCCCCCTTTGCTTTATTGACTGCACTCGGCCTTCTCTCAATGAAATGGGTTCCCTTCACAGGTGTGCCTGTCCGGAGTCATTGTGGAGTTTCTTGCCTTCTTTATGCAGTTGGGCACACCATGGGACCATCATTACTTTAAGAAGTGAAGGTCAGTCAGTCTGGAAAATTGCTAAAACTTGTGTCCCGAAGTGCAGTCACAAAAAAATGCTATGACAAAACTGGCTCACATGAGGACCTCCCCAAGGAAGCCCAAGAGTCGCCTCTGCTGCTGAGGATAACTTCAGCATCAGCCTCAGAAATCACAAGTTAACAGCAGCTCAGATTAGAGCCCAGATAGATGCCACACAGAGCTCCAGTAGCAGACACATCTCTACATGTTCAGAGGAGACTGTGTGAATCAGGCCTTTATGGTCAAATAGCTGCTAAGAAACCACGACTAAGGAAAAGCAACGAGCAGAAGAGATTTGTTTGATCCAAGAAACACAAGGATGGACATTAGACCAGTGGAAATCTATGCTGTGGTCTGATGAGTCCAAATCTGAGATCTTTGGTTCCACCCACCGTGTCTTTGTGCGATGAGGAAAAGGTGAACGATGGTCTCCACATGCATGGTTCCCACTGTGAAGCATGGAGGAGGTGTGATGGTGTAGGGGGACTTGAATTGTGACACTGACGGACATGAGCAGATCTGGTCATGTGGAGTGACGAAAGCTCTCTGTGGGGAACCTCTGCTCCACACATCTAACTTCTCCCTCTCTTTTATGCTGATGACCGACACCTCGAACAGAGGGCTGGTTTACCCTCCCGCTCGTGGGGGTGGGGTTGTAGGCTAGGCCGGATGGCTCCCTGGTTTCAGTTGGGTTGTGGGGGGTGTGGCAGGGCGTGGTGCGGCTGCAGGGGAGGAGTGGTGCAGCAGGTTCAGGGTGTAGTGTCAGGGAAGGCCAGTTTCCACAGCCGGCGAGCATCATTTAATCATGCCTTCCCTATTTCAGCTACTTTGGGCCGGCGAGGAGGAGCTGCTGGGTCAGCCGACACAAACCCGGAGCAGTGAGCGCTGAAAAGTGCTGAAGCAAGCTTTAAAAAGCAAAGCGTGAGCTTCTGCATCATGTTGAGTCCTTTGGGTTACAGGTTCTTAGCTCTCAAATTCAGTATCTCAAATTATCATAACTTTTAGTTTTCAGTTTGAATAAAGTATTATTCATACAGCATAAACTGTGTGTAGACTGTGTCTAGCTCAATCCATTTTACTGTCATATTCACACTGTGCATGAACAGGGGATATATGATTTTTTAAAAATAAAATTTCATTTTAAACTTTTGAGACGCACTCGTAAGTGATTTTTGTTTCTCAGTCTGGATCAGCCTGGAATGGATAAAGCTCCACAGCTCTCAGTAAGCTCTTCTTTGGAGCTTCCTACAAAGCCCATGAGTGCTTTATGTCAACACTGAGCAAGCCTGCCATAAATACTCATAATCACTCATAAAGAGTTATGGTTAGTAGCTGCAATGATGGAGAGGCTTTGAGTAAAAGACTGAAGAGGAAAAGAAAGACGAGAGGCAAATAGCAGCAAAATAAAAAGTAGCTGATGACGAAGTCACAGAAGAAAATAGCAAGTAAAAGGCGTGTAGATGTAATCTTAATATTATTGGAGAAACCACCATCTCAGCAGGAAATGACACTTTAATGCCAAGTTGCGCTCTGAAGCCGCCAAGACTAATGTGCTTTTTGTTGACACATGAATTATACTGTATTCTCCACGCCTCACTTATTCCATTCACACGACTGTCACTGTCCACTTCTCAGCCTGCTTGGAAGGACTCGAATCCCCACCGCTGTCCATACTGGTAATATATGTAGGAAGTACCCCAACCATGGATGACTGCATTATCTTGAAACAGTACATTGACGTGACAACCCTGAAGCTGTATCTCTTTAGTTATGGTTAGTTATATTGTGAATATTACATTTCGGATGGAGAAATTATGCCTGTAACCAGCAAAGCAGCAGTTTAGAGTCCAGGGTCCAGACTTCAGTCATTTACTTAAAGTACAGGGTGGGCCATTTATATGGATACACCGTAATAACATGGGAATGGTTGGTGATATTAAAGTCCTGTTTGTGGCACATTAGTATATGTGAGGGGGCAAACTCCTCGAGATGGGTGGTGACCATGGTGGCTATTTAGAAGTCAGCCATCTTGGATACAACTTTTGTTATTTCAATAGGAAGAGGGTCATGTGACACATCACACTTATTGGTAATGTCACAAGAAAAACAATGGTGTGTTTGGTTTCAACGTAACTTTATTCTTTCATGAGTTATTTACAAGTTTCTGACCACTTATAAAATGTGTTCAATGTGCTGCCCATTGTGTTGGATTGTCAATGCAACCCTCTTCTCCCACTCTTCACACACTGATAGCAACACCGCAGGAGAAATGCCAGCACAGGCATCCAGTATCCGTAGTTTCAGGTGTTGCACATCTCATATCTATAACAGCGATCCCCAATCTTTTTTGCGCCACAGACCGGCATTTAAGGTGTCATGGAAAAATACAACAAAATAAAACCAGTACCGGTACAGAAAAAAATATGATTTATTCATAACACAGGTGTAAAGACCCAGGAAAACAGAGTTAACGATAAAAACGATAACAAAATAACGCTAAAAACCAATAAAAACCCTAAAAACCATACATTTCACACCCGAGCCTCAACTCTCGCGGCCCACTACCAAACGACTCGGGGGTTGGGGACCGCTGCCTTCAGATGACCCCAAAGATAAAAGTCTAAGGGGGTCAGATCGGGAGACCTTGGGGGCCATTCAACTGGCCCACGACAACCAATCCACTTTCCAGGAAACTGTTTATCTAGGAATGCTCGGACCTGGCACCCATAATGTGGTGGTGCACCATCTTGCTGGAAAAACTCAGGGAACGTGCCAGCTTCAGTGCATAAAGAGGGAAACACATCATCATGTAGCAATTTCAAATATCCAGTGGCCTTGAGGTTTCCATTGATGAAGAATGGACCCACTATCTTTGTACCCCATATACCACATCAAACCATCACTTTTGTTGTTCCAACAGTCGTGAGGGATCCATCCAATGTGGGTTAGTGTCAGACCAATAGCGGTGGTTTTGTTTGTTTACTTCACCATTCACATAAAAGTTTGCCTCATCACTGAACAAAATCTTCTGCCTGAACTGAGGGTCCTGTTCCAGTTTTTGTTTTGCCATTCTGCAAATTCTGTGCGCCGATCTGGGTCATCCTCGTTGAGATGCTGCAGTAGCTGGAGTTTGTAAGGGTGCCATTTGTGAGTAGCTAATATCCGCCGAAGGGATGTTCGACTAATGCCACTCTCCAGTGACATGCGGCGAGTGCTACGCTGTGGGCTCTTGCTGAATGAAGCTAGGACAGCCACTGATGTTTCTTCATTAGTGACAGTTTTCTTGCGTCCACATTTTGGCAAATCCAACACTGAACCAGTTTCACCAAAGTTAGCAAGCACTTTGCTAACTGTAGCATGGGAGATGGGTGGTCTCGTAGGGTCTTGCATTGAAATCTGCTGCAATGACCCGGTTACTGCGTTCACCAGATATCAACACAATTTCGATCCGCTCCTCACGTGTTAACCTTCGACATGTCAATGGCTGTGAACAAAGAGAAACTTGTAAATAACTCATGAAAGAATAAAGTTACGTTGAAACCAAGCACACCATTGTTTTTCTTGTGACATTACCAATAAGTTTGATGTGTCACATGGCCCTCTTCCTATTGAAAAAACAAAAGTTGTATCCAAGATGGCCGACTTCTAAATGGCCACCATGGACACCACCCATCTTGAGGAGTTTGCCCCCTCACATATACTGTTTTGTTTGTTTGTTTGTTTGTTTGTTAAGTGGGTTTAGAGCTCTGGGTAGCTCCCCAGCTGGATCTAGACTGGGTCTAGAGAATATTTTAAATTCAGGGAATTTAAAATAGAAAGTAGCTCGTCCACAGAAGGACTGGTAGCTCCCCTTACGATAAGGGTTCAGATCGCGCGAACAGGTGTGAAATGTGTGTGTTTAGTTAGTTTGTTTATTTGCTTGTTTTAATCAATTTTAAATCATGCTTTTTATTTGTTTTTGTTTCTAATGTCTCTGTAAAGCACTTTGAATCATCTTGTTGTTGAATTGTGCTATACAAATAAATTTGCCTTGCCTTGCCTTGCCTTGCCTAATGTGCCACAAACAGGACTTTAATATCACCAACCATTCCCATGTTATTACGCTGTATCCATATAAATGGCCCACCCTGTATAAAAAAACGTGTCCTCTCCAGCTCAGCTCTTTTCTCAGCCTTTGGTACTTCTCGAGCTTCTCATGTTCCTTATTCCTGATGTTGCCATCACTTGGTATCGCTACATCTAGTCTGTCTTCCTCTGCTTGTCCACCACGATGTCCAGTTAGTTAGCCATCACCAGTTTTTCTTTCTGTATTTAGTGTCCCACAGGATCTCTGTCCACCCTGGGAGGCGTCTCCCATTTTAACCTCGGGACTTCCAGGCCATACTCAGCACAGATGTTTCTGAGTACTATGTCAGCCACTTGGTTATGGCGTTCCATGTATGGCCTGCCTGCTAGTATTTTGCAGATATATAAAACTTTGAAAACACATCAGGGTGGATATGTATACTGATGTGGAGTGGGTAATCTGCTGGGAACAAAAGGATGCCACATTATTTGGTTGAAATGAAATGATGAGCCTATAGAGGGCTGCATTCAAAGACACCCAGACAATCAAAGTGAAAAAATGATGCAGGAGGGGAGACTATTTCGCAGAAACTTCACTGTAGCAATCAAAACGGTACTACTTGTGTTCATGCCTGACAACACTGAGGCATGCTCCTAATGATGGTGTCCTGGGGCATCTCCTCCCAGACCTCGGGGTGGTCTCATTGCTGGCCCTCTACTGCAGCAGGTGTTAATGTCATTACCACCAAAGCAGCTGAACCTGATTAGCAACCCCCTCTGCTTCTTAACTGACCAGATCAATAGCCCAGGAGTTTAACTGACTTGATGCTGTACTCTGATTAAATTGTCCTTTTCATTTTCGTGAACAGTTTGTATTAATTCCTTCCTTTTTTTTAACTCCTGCAAACCTTAAATTGCTGTTTAAAGTTTGGAAATTTACAGTAATTTAATCACTGATGCAATCTGGATGATATCACGTTTTCCAAGCACCAAACAAAGGCCACAAAGACATGGAGTGAAAGGCTGTGGCAACGAGCTTTGTCACACAGCAGAAGAAAACTCTTTTTGTATGTCCTTTTTACGATAGACAACATATCTTATATTCACTGGGAACTAATGCACAGCATGGATTAATGAAAAATATCAAATACTGTAATACATTAACTTTTACCAAATGTAAATAAGTAACACCTTACTGGTAAAAAGCAACAAGTAAGGTCTAAAAAATTTCCTTTTTTCCAGGCGTCATTATCTTGTCTGTTGGGGTTCAGGTGAGTCAGCATACACAGTATGAAAACAGAGTGACTGACAGGAAAACTAAAAACTGAATGAAACTTGGGGAATGGATGTGTAAACGATAAAAGCATGGTGAAGAGGTGGAAATAAAGAGAGCGAGGGAGGACACACACACAGAGGCAGTGCTTCTTAAACTAATGAGATATTGATCTCAGGGAGACACACCTCCTCAGGGCTTCTGGCTGACAGTCAGAAAAATGGGCCACCATTCATTACCCAGAGAGAGACAACACACATGCACTGAACGAGAGAGAGCCAAAGCAGTCATGGGTGCAGATAAAAATCTGAAGCCATTAAAAAGAAGTTGGAAACAAACTCGAAAGAGAGTTTAATAAAATCATAAAGAAAGAAGTTTTACTGCATAACAAACATGCAGTTTAAAGGAACTGTTTACATTTGATTTTCATATTTATGTTATTAAAA